>NC_134468.1:66990216-67228223 GCF_964194025.1 Convolutriloba macropyga
CTCATTGCCTCCCCAGGTCTGATCTAAAAATAGGTGAAAATGAAACCACTATCACCAAGAAAAACAAAATGCGGGAAAATTTTATATTATTGAAAACGTTTGGTAACGTTAAAAAAGCTCCGAAATAATTTGGATGGCCAAAATACTGATAGGCTGAAAAGACTGACAGGGCTAACAATTGCCCTCAAATAATTCAAGATTCTAATCTCAAAGGTCACGAAAGCAAACGGCAGATAAATCTTAGAAACTAAATTAAATTTTTAAAAGAATGCAATGAAACAATTTAAGAATCAGAAAATTACTCACAATTAGATTTCTAATAAGTGAAATAAAGACAAAAACAACAAAAAACAACATATAATATTTCCTCGATGTATATATTCCAGACAACATGATTTCATACTAATTCAAAAATTAAATTAACCATAGAAAAGACAAGCAACATAATAATAATCAAAGGCAAACAATTATTAAAAACAACCCCAAGGCCTCAAGAAAATTGCAATAAATAGTAATATATAGAGAATTTGGAAAAAATTTTCGAGCAAAGTCTCAGGAATAATTTATGAAAAATGAAATCAATTGCAAACCAAAGAAATGACGAAAGTCTAAGAAAAAGCTGAAATCATTCAATTTTTTATTAAGTGAAAAAATTTTTAAAAAAAAAACAGTATACAAGCAGGTGTCAGGACAAATCTAGAATGATAAAAACTAGAATGTGAAGAGTATGGACACAAGGTAAGGAACGCCGTAACGAAGACAAATTCTTGATTTTTGAAATTTAAAAATCAAATTGAAAAAATCAAGAAAAACGAATACATTTATTTCATTGTTCAATGTTCGAGACATAGAAAAGACAACGAGTCACCCGAGACAAAGATCCAACCTCCTAAACAGAACAAAAAAAGAAAAGCAGAACTCGAACATACGACACATTGAAACATTTTGTAAAAAAAAAATGGTCGAAAAATTTTTAAGACTGCATTTATGAAAAAAATGTAACTGTTTTTCAAAACCTTAAGGCTAACAAATAATTGAATTCTTTTAAACCAAAATTCAAGTCCTTCATGCTGCACAAAAATAATATTCCTAGTGATTAAACCCAATATACAGACAAAAACAGGAAAATTGAGAAAAACTACCAAAATCGGATAAGCATATGTACAATTTTATAAAAAAAAATTACATCAAGGTAGAAAGAGGCGTTGAGTACATTAATTCCCGAAGGGAAGTTGACATATTAACTCATTTTTGACAAAAAAAAGAAGGCTGCAAGAATGAACCAAAAATGAAGAAATTAATAGAAAAGTCAAAAAATAACTTAAAAACTCAAGAAATATATGTTAATTTTGAACTGGAACCCCATTTTCGGGCTCTTCAAAACACTGCGGTATCAATTTCCCAGGTTTACATTTCAATATAGCATCAAATAAAAGTCAATTCTACAAAAAAAACCAAATTACAAGCAAAAAAAACTGGGCCACATAGACGAAAAAACCACTAAAAACGGTTATCTATATGTGCCATTCAGTCAAAAACTACTTTTCAAAGTCAAAAAGTCATTCACTAAACGCATCGCTCGCTCAGAAAATTAGTTCACACGGCAGTTTTACTCACTTTCGCTTTTAAGTCAAAACATCGTCTGAACGAATAGTATTTCTGGTAAAAAAAACCTTAAGAAAACCAATACTCCTCTTCGAGTCGTAAAAAACCAAGATCACCGCAATATAGCTCCGCTCAGCTTACAACTTTGCAGCTATAATACCACAATTGAGCAAACTGAACCTTGACATGAAAGTAGTACGCTAAAGAAAACCCAAACATCAGGTGGACGTTTGCATTTTCTCTGTTTACATTTAATTACGTCCCTTCAATTACGTCCATTTAAATTTAATTATATTCCCTTTAATTACGTCCATTTGAACCATTGAACCGTTTACTGATTCGTTTTTCCTTTCAAAGATCTGATAACTTGTGTTTAAGTTTATTCCAACCACACAAACCTTTAGGAATTTGCCCAGAGTCTCATTCTGCAGACATGCATCTCTGATAGCCCTGGCAGTGCGCCCTGTCTCTTTCCTAGAGTGAACAAACACCAACACCTGGCAAACTCCAGCCCTCTCCATTATCTTCTCATACACTATCTCGTTCATCAACTGCATGCGCTTCACTGCTTTCTTCTCGGTCACACCTAAATAGGAATTATCTATTACTAGATGTTGCAATTTCTCATTATCCACTACTACCTGATTTTTACGTCACTCGTTGGTTAAGGTCAAAAGCTTAATCAAAATTTCCACTTACCACTGATTTGAGACATGTAATTAATTTCTTCAAAATACAAATGAGGTCATAACTGTTGCCACTTATCGACAAGAGGATGCTGCAGACATACAGACCTGCATGATTACTATTAACACTTGGTACTATGATAGCAGTTGGAGCTAATAAATAGACCAAAATTTTTACCTTCCATTGAGGCTTCGTGCCCCCAATATAGCAACTTAAACTATCTGCTCAAAAATATCCCTAAACATTCTATCTATTTAAGTGCCCTTTAAAATGCAATATCATGACGTTACGCGTTTAATAGTTCTAAAGAAATGTTTTCCTAAAAACTCTGTTACGAAGTACAATCAAGATATTTGGGACGAAACTTCAGCGAACCAATGTACTGCTGCTCCAGTGGACATGGTCTGTACGAGTTGTCGAAGTAGTGCAGTCCAGTAGAGGGTTCTACACGCAGGAATGTGGCCACGTCTTGATAATTGGGCAGGGTGGCACTCAAGCCCGCCAAACGAACCTCTCCTTGCGTGTTCTCGATGTTACGGATTGTTCTAAACAGCGAATATCAGCAAATAGACCAAAGCAAAGTAACTTAACTGGGGGGCCAGTATCGAAAGTGGTAAATGACAACCTTTTTCCTCTGCAACATGAGGATCAGAATATATGACAAAAAATTTGTCGCGAGTCACTAAAACCTACCTTGCTACAATGTTCTCCAACACAGGTCCTCTATCATCATGCAGGAGGTGAATCTCGTCGATGATGATCAACTTCACCAATTGAGTGTAGGTCCTCTCTCCACCCTTGCGGGTTACGATATCCCACTTCTCAGGAGTGCAAACCAGAACTTGGGTGGCCTGGATCTCCTCCCTGGTCAGCTGGTGGTCTCCCGTCAGTTCGGACACTTTGATGCCGTAAGACTCCAATCTCTGAACAGCAACCCTTTAGATCTTTAAGATCTTTACAATGCTCACATTTTGTCTGTGGCATTATAGACATGAAAAATAGTTCTCGTTATAGCAAGTGCTGGTCTGAAAGTTAAAGCCCCACTAAGCTGCAGCGAGGGGGCGTATGTGTTAGGAGCACATTCTTTCAGAACGATTTATACAATTTACCGACTATACCATGACAGGTTATGAACTTACTTTATGGAAACTTAGACGTGAAGTGAGTTATACGATCACAGGAGGGGGCTGGGGGTTGCAAAAAATATTTGATGACTACTAAAGACGATTCCTAACCGCAGAAAAGTTTCCGACCATCTCTTGTACGAGTGACCTCATAGGTGCAATATAGACTATCTTGAATTGGTCTGTGTTGATCCTGGCCTCCATGTCCATGTTCTTGCCAATTACTCTCAACATGGTCAACAGGGCCACGTTTGTCTTACCCGCACCCTATAACACAAAATATCCGTTGATTGTAAGGCGTGGATCTTGAGCAGTGAACACAAGAAAAAATAGCTACCATTTTAACCGATCACATTTATTTGGTCCTGATTTATCAATGAGTTTCAATGATATCTCATCCTCTATATTTGTGTAGTATTATTGTAAAACATCATCAGTTTCTTAGTGTTCACGTTTTGAGAAAATAATTGAATTTGAATTTCTCCTGTTAATTTATAAAGCACGCAGAAGTTGTGGACTCAGCAGAATCCACTAAAAATATATAAATCCAAAGTTTCATCACGAGTGGACGCTTGCAAATACTAACGTATCTTAATTAAGCGCCCAGATTTTCTATTAAGACAAGTTTTTTTAGCGTATCGTTTTGAATGATCAAGCTATATTGAAGTGCATTGACTAGGTTTTTTAACTTTTATACAGGACATGGTCTCTTGTTCAAGCTGAGGTAGTATTTTTTGTTTCAGTAGAAAATTTATCAAAATTCTACCCCGATAACCCAAAGATGTCCGAGTTGAGATTCTTTTTGAGGTTTTTGTTTGTATAATGCGAGTGGTTTTCGAGCGAGTATTGTACGAAAAACTTTGATTTGCGGTCAAAATCTCATTCACCATTTTGTTTGAATGTAACCCAAAGTATGATTTAAGGCTGAATGAAAGCAGATGTTTTATGTATAGTTCACAAATTGTCAAAACTTTGAACTCGAATAAAGTTTCAAAGATGGAGTCATTTGGTTTCTTTCTAAAGACAATTCTCAAAATTTTCTTTTGTAACCGTTCAATTTCTTGAAGCTTATTTAACGTTGTTCCACCATAAATAAGAAGTCCATACTCAGAAATTGGTACCACCGTAGAACATCAAAACGGTGTTGCGACTGCAAGTTCTCCTTAGCCTTGCAATTATTCCGATCCATTTCTTCGTTAATTTTAAACAAATGGATTCCACATGTGCTTCGAAAGTTAAATTCGTGTCTAAAATTACTCCTAGATACTTGTACGTATTGCACTTCTGAACTGGGCAATTTTGAATGTTTGTGTTTGCTTTAGTTTCAAAAAAATCATTACAAAAGTTTTTGACTCGTTTAAATCCGATTTATTTTGATGTAGCCAGTGTGAAACTGAATGAATTTCAGTAAGTAATTCTTCCGAAGTTGGTCTTCTTTTGAAAAGGAGGCTGGTGTCATCGGCTAATAAATACGGAGTGGATAATTTACAAGCGTCCACAAAGTCATTAAAGTACAGTATAAACAATACAGGACCCAGAACAGAACCTTGAGGAACTCCCTTTTTACTATTAGTTCTTTCGATATTTTATTTTTCCATAGAACACACTGTTCTTGATTTGAGATATGAAGAAAACCAGCTTAAAACCTGACCACTAATTCCAAAGCTTTCTAATTTTTTCAACAGCAGCGAGTGATTTAAAGTGTCGAATGCCTTTTTCAAATCTAGGAAGACCGTGGTGCTATCGTTCCCTTTTTCTTTTTCCAACCTTATACTTTCCACTACATTTACGAGTGCATCAACTGTTGATCTCCGATTGCGGAAACCAAACATATTTTCACCAAGAATTTTGAATTTCTCTATGTAGTCGAGAATTTTGATTTTCATAATTTTTCCAAATATTTTTCCAAAAAACGGCAAAATCGAAATTGGTCGATAGTTATTGGCATCAGTTTTTGATCCCGTTTTCAAATGCGGTTGGCTAGTTGCTCGTTTTAGGCTGTTTGGGAAAACTCAAAAAAGATTCGTTGATATATTTAACTAAAAATGGGGCTAAAGTTCTGTCAAATCTCTTAATGAAGGTGTTAGTGATCAGATCCACACCATGCGAAAAAGAATTTTGTAGGCTAGCTATTTGTGAAAGCACTTCTACTACATTTGTTTCATGTAGCATCATAGATTGTTCTTCAGCATAATTAGATGAAGGAAAGCTTATTTGATGTAATTTGCTTACTATTTCATCTACAACATTTACGAAATGTTCATTGAAATAATCAGCTATGGTACTGGGGTCATCAGTTCCAATCTTATTGAAAACAAGGTTATAACTCACATCACTTCTGCTGTTCCTGCCTATCAATTTGTTTATGATTTTTTACATTTTCGTTGATTCCCTACAACAATTGTGAAATTTGTTTTGTATGAAACTTTTTTTTTGCGTCGTTCATGATTTGAGTGCTCTTGCCTTTCAGTTGAAGATATCTATTTTTATCGATGTTATTTTTTGTTCTCAACCATTTTGTTCTTGCATTGTTTCTCTTCGCAAAACGATTTTTTAATCAATTTGTGACCCATTGATTCCTATTTTTCTTTTGTTTTATTTCAACCAAAGGCTGGTGTTTGTCGACTACAAAATGTAAACAGTTACAAAATGCGTTGAAAGTTTGATCCGTATTGTTGTTCTGAAATCTGATTAAGTTGTTTTCCAGTTCCTTTTTGTAGTTTTCAAACAGTATTCTGTTGTTGAAGGCAGACATACTGCGACGTTTAGGTGCATTTATCTTGGGTTTTATCATACTTTTTGTTAGACAGAAAAATACTGGATAATGATCTGTGATGTCGTAACTGATAGAATTTACTATGCATTGATTTTAGTTGATATTTGTCAGAAATAAATCGAGGGATGATTTTGTTGTTGACGTTTCTCTAGTTATACCCGAATCCATTAGGTTTATACCATTACTAGAGAAAATCCTCAAATCGCTTTTTTTATTCGAGTAAGAGATAGTTGATCTATATTGAAGTCTCCACATATAATAAGATTTTGGTTCGCATCCACCATAGTCTCAAGATAGCTGTCAAATTCAGTCAAGAACTGATTTTCATTGAACACAGGGGGAACATAGTATGTAATCAAAGTATAGTTTTCGTTATTTGTTCTAATTTTTATACCTAGGCTCTCATCATAGTTCGTTACAAAGCTTTCTAAGAGAATATCCTCCCTGCAAAACGTGGCTACTCCTCCACCAATTCCCACCCTGTTTTTAGCAATTATTTTTGATAACCTGATATATTGAAGTGTTCTTCATGAGAACCCTCTTGTATCCATGTTTCAACAAGACAAATCACAGTTGGTAGGTACTCAAATGTTTGCAAAAAAACCTGAAGTTCCTCAAGGTGTTTGTTTAGAGACCAGATATTAACAAGCAAGACTGTGAATGTTAGTTTTTTGATGCATAAGTTTTGTTTCGCTGAAATGAAACACCGTACATAAATTGTTTTTTGTTCGTAGGTATATCATTTCCATTGTTTGTTGCGTCCATATCAGGCAAAAAAGTATAGGTTCTTTTGTTATTCATGAATGGAGTACCATTTTGTATAGTTTGCAAATTCTTTTGTTGTCTCCTTTGATAATCCGGGAGCTCGCTGATGTCATCAACTGGTTGATATCTTTCATCATCAAAAGCCCATAAGTGCGATTTCTTAATCTTATAGTGAATGTCCAGTTCTCGAGCTTTTTTTTCGATGATAACATCCTTTTTCGCCAGTCGTTCATGAATGAAAATAGGATTCCCCATCGAATTTCTCAGACCTCCTAACCACGAAGCACGTTTCAGTATTATGTCCCTTTGTTGCAAATACAAAAATTGAACAAAAATAGGCGCAATGTTTCCATTTTTTAGTGGGTGGGCAATCAAGATTTCGTCGGGATTCAAACTAACCTGTAAGTTGTTGTTAACTATTTGTAAAATTGGTGCAAGTACATTACCATCAGCTGGGATGTCGATGTTAGTAAAAATAAGAAAGAGTCTGTTTTGATATCTTTCTACTGCTGTTAATCGTTTTCTAACTGATAAATGTTATTTTCTGAAGTAATTTGGTTATTCTCAAGTTTTTCGAGACGATCCGTAAGATTTTGTATGACTAGATTTTGCTTTGTTACAGTATTTGTAAGTTTTTCAATAATTTGTTTCAATTCGGAAATGTTTCCTGTAGTAAAGTTCTCTTGGTTGGCCATTTTGATAAAGCGACGTGAATTTCAAAGCTTTTGAATGGCATAAAAAGAGCAAGAAAGAGCAGCTGCTTTGTTTCCCTGTGTGTTGAATGAGTTTAATTGCGCGTTAATATGCATCAGGTGTCGATAAGCCATTGCTTTTTTTGAAAATCTGAGCTCACGTTGTTGTGTGTTGAGTGAGTTTAATTGCGCGTTAATATGCATCAGGTGTCGATAAGCCATTGCTTTTTTTGAAAATCTGAGCTCACGTTGTTTCTTATTTTCACATCAACCTTTGTTTTTTATCATTGTAATTTCGTAATCTGAAAAAACTATAGTTTATGAAAGAGAAAACTATCCGTATCAAATTCCATGAAGTTTATCAGAAACCTTATTGCCCCCACGGAAAGCAAAGATGAAATTATTTACAGTCCAAAAATGTTTTTTGATGCCGTAATTTGATTTCAACTTCAGTCTTGATTCTAAAAACTGCCCTCACAAAAACTTCAATCAGATTGAGGCATTTTCATTTAAACTTAAATTCCCAAAGTCAAGTGGATAGCGGCAGTTTGAGAGAAAAGTCCATTTGAGAGTGAGTTACGCCAAAAATTCATCGACTCTTATGAACAAAAAGACTCATTTTAAAACGAACAAAGAAAACGAAAACATCACGCACCCAGCTGTCTAAACACCGCATAACCCAAATAACAAAGGCTGATTTGACGCCAGCGTGCCGTGATGTGATATGGTTTCAAAAAAACTTGACAAGGATATAAAAAACCTAGAAGTCAGACAATAGATCATCCAGCCATCTATCGCAATTATTAAATATTATTTTTCTTGCAAAAACCCTGAAAAAATAATATCAGAATGAGGAACAAGGGTTCATATTGACCGAATAATTGCACATTCTCCAAAAATCCGCAAAAATTCCTTAAAAAACGACATACGGCAAACTATAAAAAATATTTCAGCAGATTGATCAGAGTCCACCAGGAACCGTTCTATTTTTTTCTTTTCGTTCTCTGAGACCGAAATTTTTAACAGTCCCGAAATAATTCTCAGGTGCAAAAATTTCCTGACATTGATTTACACAATTTCTGCAAAGAACGCAACCTCATGCCCTTTATAAGAAATCTATGTATAGGGAGAACGCCTAAAGCAAATCAAATTAATCAAAGCTGAGAGGCAGAGTGCCAGAAAAATGCTGCGACTGCTTCGTAGACATGTAGTCTCAAAAAACTACTGGACTAAATAAGAACAAAAAAACGATAAAAAACGGATGTCTCAACTTGAATTAATCTTACGTCAAAAGCTATCCTCAAATTACCTTCAATTAGATTAGGGATTCTTAAAGTAAAATAAATAAAGTAAGTCATCTTGAGAGTGAGGAAAGTCAATTTGAAAGAAGCACATCATTCACGAATGAACAAAATTTTATTTGAAGTTAGCGTGATGTAAGGAAATCTTGAAAATCAAATGAAAAACCATGAGAAATAATAGCTCAGCTCAGCTATGGCCCAATAAAAAACGTTGACTTGTAATAAAAATTGCAGCTAAAAAATTAAACTTTTGGAACAAAAAGTAAAATTTGTCAAATTGCTCGAGCACTCGAGGATCATTCACAATACTGTTGAAATTCCCTAACAAAATAGACAAAGCTAGTGAAAAAAAGAATACGAAAGACTCGAGTTCAACAAAACCAACCTATTTTTGATAGCAACAGTAGAAAGATGTCAATTTAAGATCCCAAAAAGAGAAAAACAGCATCCCAAAATTTGGTGCGACTTTTAAGAATTTTTATTTACAAGTAAAATACCTGATATGAAAACTAGGTGCAAATTTTTTTTAAAGCAGCTATATAAAAACTAATTTTTCTCCACATATGATAAGATTTTGGTTCGCATCCACCATAGTCTCAAGATAGATGTCAAATTCAGTCAAGAACTGATTTTCATTGAACACAGGGGGAACATAGTATGTAATCAAAGTATAGTTTTCGTTATTTGTTCTAATTTTTATACCTAGGCTCTCATCATAGTTCGTTATAAAGCTTTCTAAGAGAATATCCTCCCTGCAAAACGTGGCTACTCCTCCACCAAATCCCACCCTGTTTTTAGCAATTATTTTTGATAACCTGATATATTGAAGTGTTCTTCATGAGAACCCTCTTGTATCCATGTTTCAAAAAGACAAATCACAGTTGGTAGGTACTCAAATGTTTGCAAAAAAACCTGAAGTTCCTCAAGGTGTTTGTTTAGAGACCAGATATTAACAAGCAAGACTGTGAATGTTAGTTTTTTGATGCATAAGTTTTGTTTCGCTGAAATGAAACACCGTACATAAATTGTTTTTTGTTCGTAGGTATATCATTTCCATTGTTTGTTGCGTCCATATCAGGCAAAAAAGTATAGGTTCTTTTGTTATTCATGAATGGAGTACCATTTTGTATAGTTTGCAAATTCTTTTGTTGTCTCCTTTGATAATCCGGGAGCTCGCTGATGTCATCAACTGGTTGATATCTTTCATCATCAAAAGCCCATAAGTGCGATTTCTTAATCTTATAGTGAATGTCCAGTTCTCGAGCTTTTTTTTCGATGATAACATCCTTTTTCGCCAGTCGTTCATGAATGAAAATAGGATTCCCCATCGAATTTCTCAGACCTCCTAACCACGAAGCACGTTTCAGTATTATGTCCCTTTGTTGCAAATACAAAAATTGAACAAAAATAGGCGCAATGTTTCCATTTTTTAGTGGGTGGGCAATCAAGATTTCGTCGGGATTCAAACTAACCTGTAAGTTGTTGTTAACTATTTGTAAAATTGGTGCAAGTACATTACCATCAGCTGGGATGTCGATGTTAGTAAAAATAAGAAAGAGTCTGTTTTGATATCTTTCTACTGCTGTTAATCGTTTTCTAACTGATAAATGTTATTTTCTGAAGTAATTTGGTTATTCTCAAGTTTTTCGAGACGATCCGTAAGATTTTGTATGACTAGATTTTGCTTTGTTACAGTATTTGTAAGTTTTTCAATAATTTGTTTCAATTCGGAAATGTTTCCTGTAGTAAAGTTCTCTTGGTTGGCCATTTTGATAATAAAGCGACGTGAATTTCAAAGCTTTTGAATGGCATAAAAAGAGCAAGAAAGAGCAGCTGCTTTGTTTCCCTGTGTGTTGAATGAGTTTAATTGCGCGTTAATATGCATCAGGTGTCGATAAGCCATTGCTTTTTTTGAAAATCTGAGCTCACGTTGTTGTGTGTTGAATGAGTTTAATTGCGCGTTAATATGCATCAGGTGTCGATAAGCCATTGCTTTTTTTGAAAATCTGAGCTCACGTTGTTTCTTATTTTCACATCAACCTTTGTTTTTTATCATTGTAATTTCGTAATCTGAAAAAACTATAGTTTATGAAAGAGAAAACTATCCGTATCAAATTCCATGAAGTTTATCAGAAACCTTATTGCCCCCACGGAAAGCAAAGATGAAATTATTTACAGTCCAAAAATGTTTTTTGATGCCGTAATTTGATTTCAACTTCAGTCTTGATTCTAAAAACTGCCCTCACAAAAACTTCAATCAGATTGAGGCATTTTCATTTAAACTTAAATTCCCAAAGTCAAGTGGATAGCGGCAGTTTGAGAGAAAAGTCCATTTGAGAGTGAGTTACGCCAAAAATTCATCGACTCTTATGAACAAAAAGACTCATTTTAAAACGAACAAAGAAAACGAAAACATCACGCACCCAGCTGTCTAAACACCGCATAACCCAAATAACAAAGGCTGATTTGACGCCAGCGTGCCGTGATGTGATATGGTTTCAAAAAAACTTGACAAGGATATAAAAAACCTAGAAGTCAGACAATAGATCATCCAGCCATCTATCGCAATTATTAAATATTATTTTTCTTGCAAAAACCCTGAAAAAATAATATCAGAATGAGGAACAAGGGTTCATATTGACCGAATAATTGCACATTCTCCAAAAATCCGCAAAAATTCCTTAAAAAACGACATACGGTAAACTATAAAAAATATTTCAGCAGATTGATCAGAGTCCACCAGGAACCGTTCTATTTTTTTCTTTTCGTTCTCTGAGACCGAAATTTTTAACAGTCCCGAAATAATTCTCAGGTGCAAAAATTTCCTGACATTGATTTACACAATTTCTGCAAAGAACGCAACCTCATGCCCTTTATAAGAAATCTATGTATAGGGAGAACGACTAAAGCAAATCAAATTAATCAAAGCTGAGAGGCAGAGTGCCAGAAAAATGCTGCGACTGCTTCGTAGACATGTAGTCTCAAAAAACTACTGGACTAAATAAGAACAAAAAAACGATAAAAAACGGATGTCTCAACTTGAATTAATCTTAAGTCAAAAGCTATCCTCAAATTACCTTCAATTAGATTAGGGATTCTTAAAGTAAAATAAATAAAGTAAGTCATATTGAGAGTGAGGAAAGTCAATTTGAAAGAAGCACATCATTCACGAATGAACAAAATTTTATTTGAAGTTAGCGTGATGTAAGGAAATCTTGAAAACCAAATGAAAAACCATGAGAAATAATAGCTCAGCTCAGCTATGGCCCAATAAAAAACGTTGACTTGTCATAAAAATTGCAGCTAAAAAAATTAAACTTTTCGAACAAAAAGTAAAATTTGTCAAATTGCTCGAGCACTCGAGGATCATTCACAATACTGTTGAAATTCCCTAACAAAATAGACAAAGCTAGTGAAAAAAAGAATACGAAAGACTCGAGTTCAACAAAACCACCCTTTTTTTGATAGCAACAGTAGAAAGATGTCAATTTAAGATCCCAAAAAGAGAAAAACAGCATCCCAAAATTTGCTGCGACTTTTAAGAATTTTTATTTACAAGTAAAATACCTGATATGAAAACTAGGTGCAAATTTTTTTTTAAAGCAGCTATATAAAAACTAATTTTTCTCCACATATGATAAGATTTTGGTTCGCATCCACCATAGTCTCAAGATAGCTGTCAAATTCAGTCAAGAACTGATTTTCATTGAACACAGGGGGAACATAGTATGTAATCAAAGTATAGTTTTCGTTATTTGTTCTAATTTTTATACCTAGGCTCTCATCATATTTTAGTTGATATTTGTCAGAAATAAATCGAGGGATGATTTTGTTGTTGACGTTTCTCTAGTTATACCCGAATCCATTAGGTTTATACCATTACTAGAGAAAATCCTCAAATCGCTTTTTTTATTCGAGTAAGAGATAGTTGATCTATATTGAAGTCTCCACATATGATAAGATTTTGGTTCGCATCCACCATAGTCTCAAGATAGCTGTCAAATTCAGTCAAGAACTGATTTTCATTGAACACAGGGGGAACATAGTATGTAATCAAAGTATAGTTTTCGTTATTTGTTCTAATTTTTATACCTAGGCTCTCATCATAGTTCGTTACAAAGCTTTCTAAGAGAATATCCTCCCTGCAAAACGTGGCTACTCCTCCACCAATTCCCACCCTGTTTTTAGAAATTATTTTTGATAACCTGATATATTGAAGTGTTCTTCATGAGAACCCTCTTGTATCCATGTTTCAACAAGACAAATCACAGTTGGTAGGTACTCAAATGTTTGCAAAAAAACCTGAAGTTCCTCAAGGTGTTTGTTTAGAGACCAGATATTAACAAGCAAGACTGTGAATGTTAGTTTTTTGATGCATAAGTTTTGTTTCGCTGAAATGAAACACCGTACATAAATTGTTTTTTCTTCGTAGGTATATCATTTCCATTGTTTGTTGCGTCCATATCAGGCAAAAAAGTATAGGTTCTTTTGTTATTCATGAATGGAGTACCATTTTGTATAGTTTGCAAATTCTTTTGTTGTCTCCTTTGATAATCCGGGAGCTCGCTGATGTCATCAACTGGTTGATATCTTTCATCATCAAAAGCCCATAAGTGCGATTTCTTAATCTTATAGTGAATGTCCAGTTCTCGAGCTTTTTTTTCGATGATAACATCCTTTTTCGCCAGTCGTTCATGAATGAAAATAGGATTCCCCATCGAATTTCTCAGACCTCCTAACCACGAAGCACGTTTCAGTATTATGTCCCTTTGTTGCAAATACAAAAATTGAACAAAAATAGGCGCAATGTTTCCATTTTTTAGTGGGTGGGCAATCAAGATTTCGTCGGGATTCAAACTAACCTGTAAGTTGTTGTTAACTATTTGTAAAATTGGTGCAAGTACATTACCATCAGCTGGGATGTCGATCTTGAAAACCAAATGAAAAACCATGAGAAATAATAGCTCAGCTCAGCTATGGCCCAATAAAAAACGTTGACTTGTCATAAAAATTGCAGCTAAAAAATTAAACTTTTCGAACAAAAAGTAAAATTTGTCAAATTGCTCGAGCACTCGAGGATCATTCACAATACTATTGAAATTCCCTAACAAAATAGACAAAGCTAGTGAAAAAAATAATACGAAAGACTCGAGTTCAACAAAACCAACCTATTTTTGATAGCAACAGTAGAAAGATGTCAATTTAAGATCCCAAAAAGAGAAAAACAGCATCCCAAAATTTGCTGCGACTTTTAAGAATTTTTATTTCACCCGTAAAATACCTGATATGAAAACTAGGTGCAAATTTTTTTTTAAAGCAGCTATATAAAAACTAATTTTTCTTTATGTCTTCAAAACAACTTTGAAGAAACCTCGCAAAAAATTCTCCCACAAAATTTTTTCAGTCGTCAATCGTAAAAGTTGATCTCATAAGTTGATCTCACCGCCGAAACTGATAATAAATGAGACATAAAATCTAGATTACAACAGATACAGAACTATTTCATTAAATTGCCGATGCAATTTATAATACCTATATAAAAAAAACATTTCGAATAAAGGTTCATAAAACTTAACTTTTGTAACAAAGCTCAAACAGCCTCCTCTGTATAAGTATCCTGCATTGACCTTAAAAGAGGTTTACCTTAAAATCAAGAAACCTAACAAACCTAGAAGAAATATACCTGGTACATAAAACACGAAAATAGAAGACATAGCTCCCACTGTCGATTATTTTAAATGAGAACAAAAATTCCTTTTATAATTGAGCAATGCCAATAAAAAAACAAAATCTTTATCAGTCCCGAAGAAAATCTTCTAAAAAGCCAAAGTTTGAAAAAAGCCATGGTCGCGAAGTGCAGGCCTCCGCTGCAATAAAGAATGGATTAATCATTTCAGAACTCTAAACTGCTTAACTTAAAATTTTCATACCACAAAAAAATGTTCGGGATAACAATCTGTACCCCTAACGAAACTGAATTTCAGGGACTGAACAGCATGCCGCATGCCTAATGTATTCTTATAAAAATGCTTGAAATTATAAACATTGCCAGTAGATCGCCGGAAAAGCTGCGAAATATAAAATTGTGGAAAAATTAGCGATATGACCAGTCCACTTTCAATCAGCAGAAGCCTTTTTTATCAGGGACTCTGATTACAGAGTTTCCTTGACCTTAAACTAATTCAAATTAAGCTATTGTTTCATAGAGCGAAAATCATTTTTAGTGATGAAGTCACGTTTGAAAATTTGATCACGCAAATGACCATACAGCAAAGTCATGCCCTCGGGCGTATTCACTACAATTTTGGCGCCAAATTTGTCAGAACAAAAACAGTCAAGCGAGAGTGCATCAAAAACCAAAGACCATAAGCACGAAAAACCTCCTTGTCGTGGTCTCGAGCACGAGTAACAAGAGTTTTATTATTTTAATCATTGAACTCAAAATGGCCTAAAAGTACAAAAAATCACAGGTATTTAGAGTCGCTATCAGTACGAAAATTTACAAAACCGTCTGGATAAAGATAAACTGATATTGGTTGTTAATTTACAACCTAAGTATGAACCCATTTTTCCCCTGGCCGTATATAACAAGTATTAGTGCACTTAACACATTGTTCTCTTCTCTTAATCTGAGAACGTGTTATTGGTATATCTACAGGGAGCATCATCGAGTTGGTTTATAGTCAGCTCTGATGGTGGGAAAATAGAATTAATCGCTCAAATTTATGGTTTATGTACACTGATAAACTTGTGGTATGAACAAATTTGAAGCAACGATTCGGTTCAATATAATAGCCATTAAATAAATTTACGTCACCACCATCAGTTAAGAAAGTTTTGTTTATATCGAAATTTTAACTTGAACTCTAAGTTATGATCTTCGCGATATATCACACTTCTTCTATGAGTTTATTGATGATTCGACTTTCCATTTACCTCAGGGGATTATCCCAATTGATTATGGAAGAAAACAATGTTGAATATTATAATTTTTGAATAAAATCCAGTGGGTACATTAGGGTATCAAACTTCAAAAAATTTAGACACTCTCGAAAACTTGTCCTGCTGAAAAAAAGCTTTTATATCTTTTCCTAAAAATTAATCGATATGTTTCTTGATTTTCCCTGAAACTACTAGATATGGTTATCATTATATTTTTATAATATTACAATTAACGATAATTACTTTGTTAACGAAATGAACCTTGGACAGAGTACAGCCAACCTAAGCAAATTCATTTATCAAATTTCAATATCTTTTCAAATTGAACAATAACTTCCCAGCTGAGATTAAAATGATGTCGTTGGAGCTTATTACACACCACTGGTAACATTTAAGGAAAACGCAACCAGACTTTGCTCTTTCGTGCAGCGGATTTGATCGAGCAAAACGACCAACAGAGCCCAAACAATAGATACAAACTTTTTTTAAGAAGGGAGCAACTTGAGCATTTTTAAAAAGAGAAACTGGTCACAATAAGCAAATAACAGGCTGGAAAGTCGGATTCAGCTGTCTGATTCGCAACAATGCATGAACATTTTGATGATTATTTTATTACATTGCCGTTCATTAAGAAGTTATCTTTTCAAATTACAAAACTGAATTTTCTTCTTCTGTTCGTCTTCAAATTCAAGTTCCCCTTCATAATTAATTTTTCCTGTTATACATTATAGTTCAAAACTGCTTACAACATACAGTTGAATTGATCAAACAACGGCGTAAACCGTCAATTGCTAATTATAAACGATCATCTCAGAGAAAATTATATGAGCTGACTTGCAACATGCCGCTAATCACTCCCATAAGCAGTTTCGTTTAAAAATCAATCCAATTTTCTTTCAAATCCTATTTTAATTCGCATCGATTTTGGCACCACTAAATGCCGCTTCTCGAAAACAGCGAGCCTGAAATTGTAATATTTTTACGGAAAATTGTCAAAGAGCGGAAGCATTGCCGCAGTACCTTTGCCTTTTAACAATGAAATACTCGGCATCCTTTTAGACATCAAATGATTAAAAGGATTTTGAGTTTGAAAGAAAAGCGGAGAATTGTGATTAGGCAAAATGTGATTTAACTATAATACCTTCACCAGATTTCATGAGCATACATTTATTCAATGAAAAAAAATTTCAGCAGTTGTTTGCAAGCGAGCTCTCCGGCGATGCACTCTTTCTTAAACCTTTTCAGCTTATAGATTCAGTTCGTTGAATGATAGGACAGGCAATAATAAACTTATTGGTTTGATTTATTGTCACCCTATTTGAAGAACTAAATGTACCAAAAGTTTTAAAACAACACGGCGACACATTTTCAAACAGTTAAAAAAGAAGCTCGCTAATAAGCGTTAGCCCTTCGAGTTCATATACAATCAATTCCTAAGCCTGTTAGGTCTTCGGCGTTTAAATTAGGCTTGTTAAAATGGCATTGTTAAAAGTCGCGACATTGTAGTGGATTGCAATTAAGAGATCAATAGAGACCAAAGAAAAACAGCGCGAATTAGTAAGTTTTTGAACCTATTCCACAAAAAAAACGTTCTGTTGTTTTTATTATCAAAGTTCTAAACATCTTCAGGTCAGCAAAGTAAATTATCATTTGTTTTCTAATCCGAATCAAAGTCTTTGATTCTCCAAAACTCATCAATAAAACGTCTAGAAAATTACTGACAGATTCGAAATTTACAACTAGTTTTAAATAGTTTTTAATGTGATGGCAGACCGAAGTATTAGCAACCAGTCAAGCTAGAACTCTAGCGATCTCGAAAGAAAAGCTGCATGATGACAACAAAATTGTGTCGTTTTATTAGCTTGGTATAAAAAGATCTAAAAAATTAGCAGCATACAACAAGTTTAGTAGGACTTTTGGAGACTCTCAATTTAAGATAAGATCAACAAAGATAAGAAGATCCAAAAAAATAAGAATTACAAAAACATGCATAAAACTCCTCGCTAACAATTAAACTGTCTGTTTAAGTCAATTGGCATTTTAATAATATAGCCACAATTCACGAAGCCTTAAAAACTGCAATTAAAGTAATCTTCAAAACATCGAACTTAAAATCCCAGAGAAAACACTGAAAATACCATAGCCCTAAAATTGCCGGAAAAAAGCCACCGTTGACGCGCTTGGCTCACTTCAGGATTTGAACAGAAAAAGAAGGGAGATGATCATTTCCTCAGTTTCAAAAAGTTTTAATTTGTGGCGCAGCTTCAGTTAGGTTCTAAAACTATACTTAGTTTAGCTTATAAACAGAAAGCTATTAAGCTTAATACTAAGGTCAGCTAGCAACCGCTCTATTGAACTTTGATAACCTAATGAAATATGACCCAATGACCGGGCTTTATCAGTTTATCTAGTTTCTTTTAATTTTGCTTTTTTGACACCAGCCGTATTCACTACTTTGCGTAATTCAATGCGTGAAGGAAATTTAAACCCATTCAGTTTAAACAGTGAATGAGACAAGTCACGAGTCAAACGTGAAAATCGTGTCTTATGTAAAACGAAATACATGATCGAAAGGTAAAGCGAATTAAAAAAGAGCACCTAAATAAAATCCGGTGAGAGGCTGACGGCGTCTATTTATCAACTACATAAGGTTACAATCTATAGATATCTTTACTCCTTTATTAAAGACTTAGGCAAAATCAGTTTAAAAATTCACAAAATTGGTGCAAAAACATCTGAAAGTTTTAAAATTAAATGGGTTTTACTGACCGTACTCTTAAGGACAAAATACAAAACCTGGCAAAATCTTACAAGTATCCCAGGGTAAACTATTGAACAAATCTTTTTCAATATCTATTTCAAATAATGAGAAATTTTGTTCAAATAGAAAAATTGCAGCAACCATTGGAAAATGTTAAAACCTAACTGAAAAAAAATCTTTTGTTAAAGAAATAGAATTAGCTCTTAAAGAGCGACCATAACCAGATCGAAGGCAAAAACTACCTATAAAAACACAGACGCCAAATTGCCGGAAAAAACCGTCGTTTACCCGCTTGACGCACATCGGGATGGAAACAGCAAAAGAAAGATTTTTGATTTTTCGTTGTGAGCATTGCATAATTTAACATTTTTTCAACGTTAGGAGTTTGAATTTTCTAAATATTGATTGTTCAGAAGTCAAAATGAAGAAAAACTTTATGACATTTTTAAACAGAGCCTGCAAAATGTCGGCACATCTGGATTGAAATTAAAAAATCAGATAAAAAAGCTGTTCAAATTTGTGGTGCAATTTCAGTTTGACCCTAAAATTAAATTTAATTTAGATATAAAACTGAATGCTATTACGCTTATGCCAGCTAGCAAGCACTATACTGAACTTTCGTTAACTAATGCACTATGACTTAATGATCACGTTTACTCGATTTATCCCATTTCTTGTAGTTTTGCCTTTTGTCCTTGACGTATTGAAAACACGATAGAAAGATCGTAAAAAATTTTCAATAGAATCGAACCAGAACAACAATTCAAAGCATTTTAATTAATTGAACAAAAAAAACCTAAAATGGACTAAGAAAAAAATGGAAAAAAAAATTAGAAACTGTCTTTAATTAATTCACGTGAACAAAAACCACGACCGAGAAAGGAGTTTTTTCAAATTCCGTCTTTCAATTAGTGATTAAAAATACCATGTCACAATATCACTCGCCTGTTCTCTCATTTTTGCTTTTCCGCTATTTAGGTGTGACCAAAATCATCACTTCAATTTGACTTCAAAGATCATGGAAAATTGTGAACACCCCCGCCCATACTTTCCGCCCCTACTTTTCTCGCTCTCTCTCTCTCTCTCTCTCTCTCTCTCTCTCTCTTCCGCCTCTACTTTTCTCGCTCTCTATTTCCACCCGTACTTTTTTCCACGCCTACTTTTCTCTCTCATCCTCTAAAAATAGAAGCCGCCGGATAAAAATTAGAACATCATTGCTCCTCAAGTCGTAAAAAAAGACAGCGTCTCAACACAGTTCAAATCGCTTGAACTCTAACAAAAGGAGAACACCTAAATAATCGCCATTGAGAGACTGAAGGTGGCTATTAATAGCATAGCCGTCAAATTGCGAAAAAAGCCGCCGTTGATGCAGGTCATGACTGAAACAGAAAGAAAAAAATAGGAGATAGAAATTGATCGATTTTTTTCAGTGTCAAAAAGTGATCTAATTTCAGTTAGATTCTAAAACTATACTTAATTCAGATTCTAAACTGAAAACTGTTAAACCTAATACTATTGTCAGCCATCAATCACTCTAATGAACTTTGATAACTACTGCTATATGACAAATGACCGGGCTTTATCGGTTTATCTAATTTCTTTTCATTTTGCCCTTTTGACATTGAACTTAATCACTATATTGCATAATTCAATGTGTTAAAGAATTCAAAATTCATTTAGTTGAAAGAGTGAGTGAGGTAAGTCAACGTGATCAAGTGAGGTAAGAAAAACGTGATCGAAAGGTAAAGCGAATTAAAAAATAGCATGACAAGAACCGACGTACAATTCAAAGTATCTTCATTGACTAAACAAAAAACGGATTATGAGTGAATTGGGAAAACCATTTCCAAAAAAAATCAGATATAGAGAGAATAAAAAAACAGAAAATCAATGACAAAATGCAGCATAAGAACAAAAACCACTAGCGAGAAAGGGAAATTTGGTTCAAACAAAAAACTAGGCCTAAAATGCATTTGAACAAAAATCCACTAGCGTGAAAGCGAATTTTTGTTCAAACACAGTTTTTTCACTACTTTAAAATTAGAGCGGAAAAATTTCACGCCGCAAAATCACTCGCTTTTTCACTCCTCTTCCTGTTTCGACATGGCCAAAATTACTACTCCATTATAACTTCAGAAATCATGAAAATATGTGAACAGATCTTTAAAAAAAGACAGCACTAATACAATCCAATTTTTGGAATGCAAAAAGACGAAGCACCAATACAATCCAATTCTTGGATTGTAATAACTGGTGTCTCAATAAAAACTGTCGATTTCGCGGGCACTTAATATTTTTCGCATCAAGGGGATGATAGAGCGCTCGCTTAGCATGCGAGAGGTACGAGGATCGATGCCGCAAATATCCAATTTCTTTTCTCAGAAAAATGGATTTCGGATGTTTTGTGTTGTCAGAGTTTGTTTAGCTTTCACAATTCTGCCCACCATTAATCGACAAACAATTTTTACAATCTTTTCTGCCAGATCAGTCACTCGTCCAAAACGAGGGAGAGAAAAATCAATTGACTGCAAAGAAAAAACTGAAAAAAATAAACAGTTAAGTAATTCATGTTTGAGAAAATTGCCATTAGATTTACAGTGTCAGTTCATAGTAGCAACACCTAAAGAGTAACTTTCAAATTAGAATTGACTGAGGAAAATTAGAGCAGGACGCGTAAGGTCAGAAGAAAGTCAAAAACCGTAAAAAGATACAAAAATCGGCAACAATTTGCTCGAACTTAGCCAATTTTCCTAAAAATTTAAAAAACTATCAACCATAACGAACGAGCAAGACCTGCTTGTCTAGGAGAATGAATCGATTTAGGAACCCTTAATACCATTGACAAGAAAGAACAATGAATCGATTGTAAAAACCATTTAGAAACAAAATTCGATCCAAAATATCGAAAAAACAGTAAACATCAAAGTGAAATTGCCGCATGTGAACAAAAAAACCACTAGAAAGAAAGCGAAGTTTTGTTCAAACACCGTTTTCTCACTCTACTTTAAAATTAGAGTGAAAACATTTCACGCCGCAAAACTACTCATTATTCGCTCCACATCCTGTTTCGGCTTGACCAAAATCACTTATCCAATTTGACTTCAAAAATCATGAAAATGTGTGAACAGATATTAATAGATACAACGCCCCAATACAATTCAAAATCTTTGAATTGTAAAACTCTTTGAACTGTAATAAAAAGACGATGGTCAAAGGTGCTTCCAAACACACTAGTACTAAATTAGATAATTGCGAGAAACACCTTTGATTGAAAAGTTGGAATGAAAACTAAAAAAACGAAAAAGCCGACGTGATAAAAATATTTCGATATTAACAAAAATTTTTTCACAACTACTTTTCTCGCTTTTAATATTTGCGATTGTTTTCATCGATACGAACAGACAATCACTCTCTCTTCTCTGCTTTTTGATTAGTTCAGTTATCTATTAAAAAAAGGTTATCTATATGCGCCGTTCTCTCAATAACTTTTTTCAAAGTCGATCACAACGCAGCGCATGCTCAATCAACTTCTCTCGCTTAGCGACAATCTGTTCACCCTGACAGCTTTTCTCACTATCGCTGTTAGGTCAAAATACCGCGTGAACAAAACTACTTCCTGTAAAAAAAGACCGAGAGAAATCAAATGCTGCTCTTCGAGTCGTAAAAAAAGGAGAGCGCCTAAAGATTAGCCCCATTGAGAGGCTGACGGCGGCTATTAAAAATATCCAACAGCTTGACGGAGAGAAACCACAGTTCGAAAAACCGCTATCACGAATATACAACGAAGACTGTGCAATTATGATTTTGAAAGTAGTGAGCATCCAAAGCCGGTCTATGTATATATCCCGTATCTCGAATCCTCTTTACAAACGAATTTAGCAGAGTGAGCGAAAAATGAAACGTCTGTGGGAATCAAAAATATACCAGACGAAATCTGCGAAGTGTTCGGAAATGAACAGATATTTAAAACAGCGCTCCAATACAATTCAAATTCTCCGATTTGACTGGGATTTTGAAATACGGTAAGAATCTACATTCTTGAACTACATTCTTGAAAAAATCGTTTAGAAAAAATCGTTGAAAAAACATTTATTTGACTTTTAGTGTCAAAACGCCGCTAAAAATTGTTGGGAAAATTTAGTCAAAAACATAGATGGACGAATACAGGAACAACTGTATGTAATTTCAAAACATCTGAGATGAACTTCAAAGCAGTGAAAATTACTATTAGATTCCAGATTTGAAGTAGTCTAACAAAATTTCAATTTCTAAATTCAGAACATACCCGGCAAATTGCCGGAAAAAATTCGCCGTTGATTCCCGTAACTCTATTGGGATTGAAAGAAAAGAAAATATCAACAAAAATTGATTTTTGTATAAAAACATTTTTAAGTGCGATTTATTCTGATGTCATTTCGTAATTGAACATACTCCTGTCTCTCAGTGAGAGGCTACAGGGTCAAGTATCAACACCAATAAGCATTATAGATAGTAACTGAAACTTACGAGAACAAAGTTCAAGTACCGGGCATCTAAAAATGGGCTTTATCCCCTTTCTATTTCTGACTTTGATTTTTTATACTGACTCTCTTCATTTTGAAATGCTTTGCTGGCCACTGAGGAACAAGACTAAAATTTTTGTTCAAACAACGTTTTCTCACTCTACTTTAAAATTAGAGTGAAAACATTTCACGCCGCAAAACTACTCATTTTTCGCTCCACATCCTGTTTCGGCTTGACCAAAATCACTAATCCAATTTGACTTCAAAAATCATGAAAATGTGTGAACAGATATTAATAGATACAACGCCCCAATACAATTCAAATTCTTTGAATTGTAAAATTCTTTGAATTGTAATAAAAAGACGATGGTCAAATGTGCTTCCAAACACACTACTACTAAATTAGATAATTGCGAGAAACACCTTTGATTGAAAAGTTGGAATGAAAACTAAAAAAAAACGAAAAAGCCGACGTGATAAAAATATTTCGATATTAACAAAATTTTTTCACAACTACTTTTCTCGCTTTTAATATTTGCGATTGTTTTCATCGATACGAACAGACAATCACTCTCTCTTCTCTGCTTTTTGATTAGTTCGGTTATCTATAAAAAAAAAGGTTATCTATATGCGCCGTTCTCTCAAGAACTTTTTTCAAAGTCGATCACAACGCAGCGCATGCTCAATCAACTTCTCTCGCATAGCGACAATCTGTTCACCCTGACAGCTTTTCTCACTATCGCTGTAAGGTCCAAATGCCGCGTGAACAAAACTACTTCCTGTAAAAAAAGACCGAGAGAAAACAAATGCTCCTCTTCGAGTCGTAAAAAAAGGAGAGCTTCTAAAGATTAGCCATTGAGAGGCTGACGGCGGCTATTAAAAATATCCAACAGCTTGACGGAGAGAAACCACAGTTCGAAAAACCGCTATCACGAATATACAACGAAGACTGTGCAATTATGATTTTGAAAGTAGTGAGCATCCAAAGCCGGTCTATGTATATATCCCGTATCTCGAATCCTCTTTACAAACGAATTTAGCAGAGTGAGCGAAAAATGAAACGTCTGTGGGAATCAAAAATATACTAGACGAAATATGCGAAGTGTTCTGAAAAGAACAGATATTTAAAACAGCGCTCCAATACAATTTAAATTCTCCGATTTGACAGGGATTTTGAAATACAGTAAGAGTCATTTACTGGGATTTTGAAAAGACATTTATTTGACTTTTAGTGTCAAAACGCCGCTAAAAATTGTTAGTAAAAATTAGTCAAAAACATAGATAGATGGACGAATACAGGAACAACTGTATGTAATTTCAAAACATCTGAGATGAACTTCAAAGCAGTGACAATTACTATTAGATTCCAGATTTGAAGAGTTCTAACAAAATTTCAATTTCTAAAATCAGAACATACCCGGCAAATTGCCGGAAAAAAGCCGCCGTTGATTCCCGTAACTCTATTGGGATTGAAAGAAAAGAAAATATCAACAAAAATTGATTTTTGTATAAAAACATTTTTAAGTGCGATTTATTCTGATGTCATTTCGTAATTGAACATACTCCTGTCTCTCAGTGAGAGGTTACAGGGTCAAGTATAAACACCAATAAGCATTATAGATAGTAACTGAAACTTACGAGAACAAAGTTCAAGTACCTGGCATCTAAAAATGGGCTTTATCCCCTTTCTATTTCTGACTTTGATTTTTTATACTGACTCTCTTCATTTTGAAATGCTTTGCTGAGCAGCTGCTGTTTAAAAAGACTTTGAGCAGAATGACAGAAGAGTGCAACTAGCCTAGAGAAGTCAAAAAGATTTCACGCAAAATATCGAAAAAGCGGCAAAATGAGCAAAGCGAAAAAAAGTTCGACGAAGTAAAAAAACATAGCAGGATAAGTCCTGAAATACAATCCAAGGAATTGAATGAAAAACAGGCCTAATGTACCTGCAGATCAATTGAACAATCCCAGCCAAAAAGACAAAATCTCGAAAGTTGAGAAACAAAAAAAAACGATTATTCCTAAAACTCTTGAAGCTTTTAACCTGAAGGCCATTTATGACACAATGCAATATAGTCATTAACTCACGCAAAAGACTTGAAGGAGATTAATTTGACACTAAAGGTAGATAATCTCGAAAAGAACAGATCCTTTAAAAAGAAATGTGAAAAATGCTTCAAATGAAAAATTTAAAGATATTTTTCGAAAATAAGTCTGGAAAAAATGTTCAAATTCAGTTTTCCTCTGTGGATTTCTGTCTTGTAACTCATCTGCAACATTTAATAAGTTTCGTTGGCCATAAAGATAGTTAAACTCAGAAAATGACAAAAAAATTTGAAAACAAAAAAATTTAAACTGCAAGCTTTATTTAAAAAATTATTTCTATTTGCAATCTAAAAAAACAGAAAACAATTTTGCTGCCACTAGAAACTCTGCAATAACATACTAGCAAAATTACTAGCAGCAAACCCGTGGCCACTGAGGAACAAGACTAAAATTTCAGGAAGTCAAAGAAAAAATTACAATTTGAAAATCGCTTAAATTTGTAATATTAAAATCTTGAAACACATTCCCCGTTACCACTACACTAGAAACTATGAAGTAACCTATTATCAAAACCTGAAGGAAATTTTTTGGCTGTTCAGGTTAGAGAAACCTAAAAATTGACAACAATTTTCAAAAATTTGAAAAAAATTGGCTATTGCCATGGCCAATAAAAATTTCGCAGTAAACTATTAGCAAATCCTAGACGAGATTTCTTGCCCCCTGGAGCTGGAAAACTTGAATAAGGACAAATAATGTCAGAAAATCGGAACAAACTGCCAGCTTTATCAAAAAAATTGGTAAAATTCGTGAAGTTGAAAACCATTCCATTACCACTAGAAACTATAAAATAACCTATTATTGTGACACCAAGAGCTGAAACAATATTCAAAAAATTTGCAAAAATTTTCAAAATAAGAATAAATTACCGTATTTATGTTTGGTGTAGCAATACATATTGCTCTTAAAATGGCCATAAAAAGTAATTACGTCTTGCAAAAGACCTTTACAACTTTTACAAACCTCAATTTCAGACTGGTCCAACAAAAAATCCGAAAAAGAGAAGAAAAAACTGCAACAATTTGGGCTCAAAAACTTCTGAAAATGACCAGTTAACATTGAATTACGGCCTTCCCAGTAGCTTCACCACTCTAAGTACTTGATGAACTACTAAACGCGGCTAAGGGCCTCTAATGAAACTTGATGCCCGCTGAGCTTTACATGTTTATCCCGTTTTGAAAGCTCAAGTCATGAAAAAAGGTGTGAAAACATCTTACAAAAATAAACAAACATAACAGGACAAGTCCTGAAATGCAATTCAAGGAAATGAATGAAAACCTTAGAAGTACTCCACCTGACTAGCAGATTAATTGAAAAATTCCAGGCAAAACGCAAACAAAAATATCTCAAAAAATTGTGAAACTAAAACAATCAAACAAACTAAACAAAAAATAATCATTGCTAAAACTCTTGAAGCCTTTACTCCAAAGACAAAATTTGATCCCTTTAAATATACCTATTCCAAAAATATGTTCGAAACCAAATTTTGTTTCTGAAAACCGCCCAGTGTTTTATCTGCAAGACCTGAAAGAAATTTCATTGCCCTTGAAGATCGATTAACTCGAAAGAGACCGAAATATTTTTTAAAAAATGAATGGCAAATTCTGAAGAAATGTTGCTAAAAATCATGATATTAATATCTTCAGAATCGTTTCTATGTCTCTAGAGGCTATCCAGTAATCCAATTCAAAGCGTTAGAAAACTCAGCGAAGATCGATAGGCAATAATTTTTAAAAGATTCAAATTTCAAAAAAATAAAATTCGTTCTATTAAAATGCTGAAAACCATTCAATTGCCCCTTAGTAACTATTTAATAACACACTATCAAACCCTGGATGAGGTTACTTGGCTACTGAGGCAAGAAAAACTGAATAAAAGACAAATGTTATGAAAAACCTTAAAAATTGCCAATTTTATCATAAAATTTCTAAAATCCGAAAAGTTAAGTATAAAATAAATTCAAATGAAATGAAAAATCATGCAGTAACCTTTTAGCAGACCCTGGAATAAGTTTTTTTTTGGCTTTTGAGAATGGAAAGAAATCAAAAATTGACAAAAAAAAACAAAGAAACATTTAAAAAAAATTGCAGATTTTATCCAAAAAAATGCTAAAATTCGTGAAATTAAAATGTTGAAAACCAATCCATTGCCACTAGATATTATTCAGTTCTCTATTATCAAACCATAAATGAGATTTCCTTGCCCCTGAAGCTAGATAACTCTAAAATTAAAAAATTTTTAAAAAACTTGAAAAAAATTGCAAAAGTTAGTATCATTTTACGTGTTTGTATTTGTAGTACTAAAACATACAGCTGATAAAAAGGTCATAACAAGTAATTTTGTCTCGCAAAAGGCCTTCATCAACTTTTAAAAACTTAGCCTAAGACTAATCATACAAAAAACTGTAAAAACAATCACAAAAAACATGAAAAATTGCACCATTTTGAGGCCAAAAACTCCTAAAAATGACCTTTTAACCTTGAATTGAGGCCATCAGCAGCTGCGACACTCTAAACGCTTGAAGGACTACTAACGTCTACTTTGGCCCTCTAATGAAACTTAATGCCCGCTAGGCTTTACCTGTGTATCCCGTTTTGAAAGATCAGTCATTGAAAAATGTGTGTACACATCTTAAAAAGCCGGAAGAATTCCGGAAACGACTCGAAGATAAAATCCATTTAAAGGCCATCCAACTACTCATCATACAAAACGTGCCTTCACTAATTTATGATTATCTTGAAACAAAGTCATGAAAAAAAAGTAAAAACAATAAAATCAAATCTGTTAAATTATGATAAAAAATCTGATCAAATTTTGTTATAAATTGAGATCCCGAAAAAACTATCTCTGCCAAAATAATTTCATCAAAACAACTAGTGCTTAAAAAACCAATTATGTGAATTTTGAAACTTTAGGCTAAATTATGAAAAAAAAGATCTTAAAAACAACTTTCACTGAAAAACTGGAAAAAGTTACTAATTTTTTTTAATATTTCAAAAAACATATAAATCCAAAGAAAAAATCCCTTCAGCCAATAGGGTATCCAGATGCTCGCAAAACAATAGGCAAGTCATAAAAGGCAAAAAAAACTTAGCTAAAAAAAGAAAAAAACGAAAAACTGCAAAAAATTAAGAAAAATAGTTCCAATTTTCGCCATTTTTTTGTCATTTTTCTCAACAAAAAAATGATTCTTAACCACAAAACTGTAACCACGTGTTAACTAAAAACTGCTCGAGTAACAGGGGTAACTTCAATACCCATTTGAGGCAGTAAAACAAAACAAAAGTAAAAAAAAATCGTAAAAATTAGCCCAAAAATCAGCAAATTACATGAAAAACATCCGAATTAGCATAAAATTCATATAAAATTTCAGAAACCTTCAAACCACTACCAAACCCAGCCTAAAGTTAAAAGCAAATCATAACCAAACCTCTTAACCAAAAAAAATTGAGAAAAAACTGTTTTAAAATGCCGCACGTGAACAAAAAATTTCGCTCGCTTAAAGAATTTTTTTCACACTTCAATTTCTCGCTCTCTAGAAAACAGCGATATGAACAAAAAACCACTCTCTTTTCGCTCCACTCCTCATTTTGTTCAGCAACAAAATCACTCCAAATTTTTTCACGTGTTTCATTTCCCGCTTCAAAATTCACTCCAATAAAATTGATTAAAAAAAAGGACTTCTCCAATACTCCTCTTCGAGTCGTAAAAACACAGCGCCCCAATACAATTCAAATTCTTTGAATTGTAAAACGACAGAGCACCAATACAATCCAATTCTTGGATTGTAAGAGCGCTATAATAGCCGGCTGAGAAGATGAGGGCGACTATTAATAAGATTTGAACAATTTAAAAAAGTATTCATGATCAAATTTTTTATACATGCACTCG
The DNA here is from genome assembly GCF_964194025.1 of Convolutriloba macropyga. Classification (NCBI taxonomy): domain Eukaryota; kingdom Metazoa; phylum Xenacoelomorpha; order Acoela; family Convolutidae; genus Convolutriloba; species Convolutriloba macropyga. The sequence goes on from NC_134468.1 coordinate 67,019,366, forward strand.
GCTTCGAGTTAGTTTCAATAGTAGCTACCGATCAATGAAAAATAAAAGTTGAAAATTTAATTTACCGTAGGTGCACATATAAGCATGTTTTCGTCACTCTCCAACGCAGATTTCTGCACTTTGGACTGAATTCGATTAAGGTGAGAAAATCCTTTGAATGCAGGCTGTGCGTATGCAGGCAGGTCTTGGATGTCCACCAATTTTTCGCCCTCTTTGAAAGGTTTTGGCCTCAGCGCAGGCACGTGGACCTCTTCGTACCCTAAAACGGTTTTCACTCCAAATATCATTTTAATGAGTGAGAAAAGGTTCATAAAAGGAAAGAGCCTCATTAACAAAACAACGATACTTTTCTGCTTATTAACCTGATGCTCAAACTCGAAATAAAAACTTGATACCAAAATGACAACATGATCAAACATCTGTCATGAAAAATGTCGTGCGTCTCACTTGTAACTCCCAGCGTCGTTATAACTACCATCATATACGTGAAAGGTTATAGCGCATTTATGATCCCTTACCCCTGTCGTACCAACAGAAAAGATCCAAATTTTACCAGTTTACATTTTTAAAACAATCATTTACATTTTAGATGTAAACTGCCCTTTACATTTGAAAGTAGTTATTGTAAATGAGCAAAGTTGTTACTGTCAATAATCGCTATATGTTTCAACAGAGTTAAACGATTGAGCATTAACTCTATTGAACATACAGTGCTCATGCAGTCATTCATACCTTTCTTCTGTTTTCGGAAAGATCCCTCTGGTAAGTGACACTTCTTGTTTGACATGAGGTGACTGCCCTGACTGAAAGCCAGGTCCTCCAAATCAATCGCCTTCATCTGGGAGTAGTTCTGAAACAAACAACAAGTGCAATTTATAGTAGCAGATACATTTATAGTAACATGCAGATAGCAGGGAAAAAACGACTTCTTCGATGAATATCAGTAAGCAAAATATTGACTATGTTTCAGGTGAAAAATTTAATACCAAAGTGGCTAGCATTGCTTTAGAAGTATCATTCCTAGTATTGTATCTAAGAAGTTACATTGTTCAATTCAAGCAGCATTAGAGTTAAGGAAATTGTTGATTAAGACGCCTAATAAATATAACAATGCTCTGGGTTAACTCATAATTAATTACATAGCTGACAGATTACCAGAAAATAGATAAAACTTCATCTAACGTCCTTCATAATAATTACTGGAAGACCGATGGGACCTGTTTTTATCGAGATTAAAAGAAAAGATAAAAAAGAAAGTAAAAAAAAAAACAATGAGCAAAACTAGCTTAAAAAACACTAATTACTCACGAAAACAAATAATGCCTCAAAAGGAAGCTTAAGAGATATGCCATTACGGAGACTAAGTAAGCAGACAAAAAAAACAAAAGTCAAAAGCTCATTAACAGTTTTTGAAAACAAGCATTTCTAAAGCTAAAACGGTAGCTCATAAACTGGGAACATGAATTGGATTCACTCTATGAGCCTATGAGACTTACCATTAATGAAACTAAAAGACTACTGCCATTAATGACTGTAAGAGACCTATCATTGCGGATACTAAGTGACCAGAAAACAAAAAGAGCAAGAAACTCGGTCAAAATTCAATACTAATTTTTTGTAAACTAGCATTTAGGTCAGAAAGAACAGAAAAAGGGGAATAAAAGGTTGTACAAAAACCATTTTAAAGTGCGAAATTTTCTATTTCATTTTGTAGTTAGAAATACTCCTGTTTCAAAATGAAAGAATACAGATGCTAGTATCAACTTCAAAAAGCATTAGAGATGTTAACTAAAACTTAGGGGCATCTAAAGCGGGCATCTAAAATTGGTCTTTATAGGTTTATACCGTTTCCAATTTTGATTTCGTTTTTCGGTATTGACTCTGATTATTTTAAATTGCGTTGTTGAGCGACTGCAGCTTAAAAGCGCTTTGAGCAAAGCATCAATTTAACCTGGAGAAGTCAAAAAATTTTTACACAAAATGTGGAACAAGCTAAGACTTACGCTAAAGCGAAACAAATTTGTATTCGACAAGTAGAAAACATAGCAGTACAAATCCTGACAAAAATTTAAAAATTTTCATTGACTAAACAAAAAAACTAGACCTAGAATGGGCTATGAATGGATTGTGAAACCCAGTCAGAAAAATAATCAGATAATCGAAAAAACAGAAAAAATCGATGTCAAAATGCCACATGCGAACAAAAAATAAACATCGAATTTTTTTCAAACACCGTACTTCTTTTTCTCGGACTGTACTTCAAAATTAGAGCAGAGGAGATTCACTCCTTTTTTTCGCTCCACTTCCTTTTTTGGACGTGACCAAAACCATCACCATAATTTTAAATCTCAAAATCATGAAAATACGCAAACAGATCTTAAAAAAAGACAGCACCCCTATACAACTCGAGTCATTTGAATTGTTAAAAACCACACAAACAATGCAATGCAGCTCCATTCAGCTCACAGCTATAATGAACCGAATAACGTCGGACGAATTGTTTTCGAACCACAGGCAGAGCGCAATTCAATTTAGAGATTGTAGCTTATAATTTTTGTGGCTGCAAAAAAACAGAGGTTCAAAATACCGATCTCCAAGGCTGCAGTCTGACATCTTAACCACTCAGCTATAACGTATCCGATTCTCAATCGCTCACTTTTAATTTAGCAGCAAACATTATTTTGGAATGGGAGCAATTGACACCGCGCAAAAAAAGTCAAGCATAAAAACGTCACTTGAAAGCGAAGAATGTTATAGAACGAAAGTGCTCAAACAGTCAGGCATAAATTTTGCATAAAGACACAGGCTTACAATACTTGCCTAAACCTTCGTCCGAGAGCAACAAAAACGTTCTAAATATTGAGGATTCAAGGTTTCAGTCATAAAAAATTAAGGCCGCTATAATATCCGGCTGAAAAGATGGGGAAGGTTAATATAAGTGTTTCAATTTTTAAGCAGTTGAAAGAAAAACACAGCAAAATTACGTGAGATTGCCATAAGGGAATGACACAAGAACAATACGGGTATTAACTCGCGAAAAAAATGAATAGAAAATATTGCAAACAGATCTTAAAAAACACAAATACTGAAAAACAAATCAACTGAACATTACGAGGCAAAAAGATAAAACATAGCTGGCAGATTACCAGAAAATAGCCGCAATAGATTTGTAGATCGGCAGTCTAAAAAAAAATAAAAAAGGCAGACCAAAAAAATTCGTCTTTTCATTGAAGGCTGATCTGTTATATTTTGATTAAAAATCTGTATAAGTTATTGCTGCCTCTATTAGCTGATCTCAAATAACTTTCATTTGGAGTGACACACACCCATTTGACCTTATCTCTTTGAATTAAAGTAAACAAAAGTCAATTTCAAAGTGAGGAAGTCATTTTTGAGAGTGAGGTAAGTCAAGTGTGACCAAAAATTTAATCACCCGAATGAACAAAAAAACTCGCTCCACTAAGAGCGAAAAATGACGTCACGCATGCAAATCAGTTGAAGTTGCATGAACGAATGAACAAAAAGCGGCTGTGACGTCATATGGTCGTAACAAAAATCATGACGACGAAATAAAAAAAACCAAGAGAAGGCCAATAATAGCCCCAGCTATCGCTGTGCGGCTATTAAAAAACGTAGCCAGCAGATTGCGAGAATAGCTGCCAATGAATAGACCTGCGTGCCATATAACAGAGATAGAAACAGATACAGACCTAAACTGGAAAAAAATCGACGCCGCTCAAAAAACTAGGTAAAACACATTCAGCGATAAATTAATAAAGCTTGTTAAAACAGCGATAAATTAATAAAGCTTGTTGATTCCACAGAAGCCTCTGATTAGGGACCTTTACTACATAAATGAGTTCCTTTGACCATAAACAAATTCAAACTAAACTTAAGTTTTAAAGTGCAAAAGTCATTTTATTGAGTGAAGTAAGTCACGTATGATCAAAATGTAATCACGCAAATAACCTAAAAACTTCTTCTAAAGCGAGTGAGAAATGACGTCACGCGCGCAAATGCCGTTAGTGAGAGGAAGAAGTGATTCAGAAAATTTGATTTTTTCAGCTTTGCTGCGTGAACAAATGTAAAACGAAAAAAGAGCGTCAGCCGACGAAAAAAAAAACATAGTCGGAAGAAATCCGGAAGCGACTCGAAGCGTAAAAACTTGACAAAAACCCTAATTGCAGCTGAAATCATTACCTTTTTTAATAAACCATAAACTCGTTAACCACCCCCCCCCCCCCACGGTTTGATCTAAAAATTGGTGAAATTTAAACCACTGTCACCAAGAGAAACAAAATGCCGCAAAAATATTTATTATTGAAAACGTTTGGTAAGGATAAGTGCAAAATAATTAGGATAGTCAAAACACTGATAGTCTCAAAAAGCCGACAGGTCTATTAACTGCCCTCAAATAATTCATGATTCTAATCTCAAAAAGATCGCTAAAGCAAACGGCAGATAATAATAACTTAGAAACTAAACTAAATTTTTCAAAAAATAATGCTCAAAGTTAAGAATCAGAAAACTACTACAGTTAGATTTCTCATCACTGCAATTAAGACAAAAACAACATATACTTTTTTCTTGTATATAAGCTAGACAACATGATTTCAAACTAATTCAAAAATTAAAACAATCATAGAAAAGCAACCGAGTAATATTTAAAGGCAAAAAAATGTTTAAGAACAATACCAAGGTCGGAAAAAAATACAATAAAAAGTGATATGTAAATTCTGGAAAAGGCTTTCTAGTAAACTCTTAGTACTGCCTTATGTTGAACGAAATCAATTGCAACCCAAAGAAATGACGAAAATCTAAGAAAAAGCCGAAATCATTCAATTTGTTAATAACTGAAAAAATCAATAAAACCAGTATAAATGTAGGTGCTACGACAGAGCTAGGATGATACAAGCTAGAATGTGAAAAATATGGACACAATGTAAGGAACACCGTAACAAAGACTAATTCTTGATTTTTGAAAGTTCAAATCAAAGTTTAAAAGTTTTGAAAGTTTAAAAATCAAATTTAAAAAAACAAGTAAAACTAACACCAATTCATTTTTCAGCATTCGAGACATAGAAAATACAACCATACATCCGAGACAAAAAACTATCCTCATGAACAGATAAAAAAAAAGAACAAGCAGAAATCAAACATACGAAACATTGAAACATTTTGCAAAAAAAAGGTCAAAAAATTTATAGGACTGCATTTATATAAAAAATTTAACTAATTTTCAGAAATTTAACGCTAAAAATTAATGACGATTCAAATGAAACGAAATTAAAGCCCCTCATGTTGCACAAAAAGAATATTTCTAGTAATTAAAACCAAAATACAGACAAAAAACTGAGAAAAATAGGAAAAAAACTACCAAAATTGAATTAACATATGTACAATTTTATAAAACAAAATTACATCGAGGTAAAAAGAGGCATCGAGTATATGAATTGTCAACGAAAAGTTGTCATACTGACTGATTTTTGACAAAAAGACGGCTAAAAGATCCAAAAATGAAGAAAATAATAGGAAAAAAGCCAAAAATTAATTAAAAAATCAAGAAATTTATGCCAATTTTGAACTTGAAACGCCTTTTTAGGCTCTGCAAAACACAGTGCTATTAAGGTTTACATTTCAATATAGCATCGAATAAAAATCATTTCTACACAAAAAACCAAATTACAAGCAAAAAAATGGGCCACTTAGACGAAAAAACGGCTAAAAACGGTTATCTATATGTGCCATTCAGTCAAAACCTACTTTTCAAAGTCAAAAAGTCATTCACTAAACGCAGCGCATGATCAAAAAAACTTCTCTCGCTCAGAAAAAATTAGTTCACACGGCAATTTTTCTCACTTTCGCTTTTAGGTCAAAACAGCGTCTGAACGAATAGTACTTCCGGTAAAAAAAACCTTAAGAAACCAATACTCCTCTTCGAGTCGTAAAAAACCAAGAGCACCGCAATATAGCTTCACTCAGCTTACAGCTTCGCAGCTATAAAAATTTGACTTTTTCAGCTTTGCTGTGTGAACAAATGTAAAACGAAAAAAGAGCGTCAGACGACGAAACAAAAAAAACCAAGAGCACCGCAATATAGCTTCGCTCAGCTTACAGCTTCGCAGCTATAAATAATTTCAAACTTACAGAAAAAATATAAACTGTTACTTTTCGTGTAAAACTATTGAAAATTAATGTTTCTCATCACAAATGCCCGAGACGAAGAACAGAATTCTTTTCATCTATGAGAATTGTAGCTTGACATATAGGATACAAGCAGATGCAGGTATTAACAAAAACAATCACAAGACACTATTTAGCAAAAATCACTAAACTTTCACGACGGTTCTTGGTGTTGGTGTCTTCAAAAACAGCACTGTACTATCAAATTATACGCAGGAACGAAGCTGTAAGCTCCAAATAATTCTACTTAGCACTTAAACACAAAAAGGACAAGAGTAGAAAAATTTGACACCACAGAAAATAGATTGTCGACGGATAGCCATTAAACAGCCGAAGGGTCGCCAATATTAAAGACTCCTGTTTCTGAATGAGATGATTCAGAGACCATCAGAAAAAACAGTAAGCATTAGCTCCACAAATTACTGCTAATTAGAACGAAGTTCAAATACCGCGCATCTATAGGGGCTTATCCGTTTTTCATCTCCTTTTTCGACATCCATTGTTCATTTTTGATACCTTTGTTTTTTTTCTACTTGTCGAAACGTAACCCGTGGTCCGCAGTACATTGCGATTCGTTTATCATTTTGAAATCAACCTCTCCGTTGGAGTACAAAATGCCCAATAGAATTACCAGTCAGCAACCAACTCTAAGGAAGTTTGATAAGGGTAACTTAGAAAATTAAGGACTCTTATATTGTGAATAACCAAGATTTAGTCACTAGAATTAGAGACCGGAAAATGTCAACCCTGGAAAAAAAACTACTGCAGTGCTTAAATATACGCAGATCCCGATGGTTTTCAAGATTTTGCCATATTTGTATAAAAATTCACTGGAAAATCCCTCCGGGGAATCACGATAAAATAAAAAAACAGTGTTTGTTATAAAATATCGCAATATTCTGTTTATTAAATCGTAATGCTGTTTCTGCTCCAGTAGAGCGTTTTTCGGAACAGCGTTCGAAATAAAAATAGCAGCAGGGTGTTGAGGAGCTTTGTCCCTCTCCCGGTCGTTTGACTCCTTTGTAAATTAACAAAATTTCTACAGAAATAAATTCTTTTTTCTTGTGTTAATGAACCAAGCCTTTATATATTGAGTCTTAATGACTCGGCTCCATCACTTTATCCCGATTCGCTTGATTTTCCATTTCATCTGGAAAACATCTAGGTAATTTTGTTGAATGAATGAAACAATGAGTGAGGTATGTCAAAAACAAACGTGAAATTTATGACTAATGAAAAACGAAAAAAAGTAAATTGAAATAAAAACAGAAAAATGAGGTCACCTAAATAATAGAATAATAGCCGTTTGCTTGGACAAAGGTGGCTATTGTAAATCTGATAAAACCTGTTATCAATGAGGGCAGAAATCAAAAAATCAATAACAGCTCAAGTAATTGCAATTATGCATCATAAAAGAATGCGCATCTGAACATTCATTAAGTCAAAAGAAAAACTGTTAAAAAAGAAGTCAAATTGGGGACCAGATTAAAAAAAATAATTCAAGAACCAAAAATCACAACACTTCAGGTTTAAAAATTTACTGTTCGCCCCTTTAGCTCAATTTACAGCTTCAGTGTGACCCAAGATACCCCCATTTTGACTTTTTATTGAATCCCAATCAACCAAAAAGATTGAAATATTTGGAATATCAGAATTTCCGAAACAAAACAACCAAGCCACATCCAAAAAAGATGCAAGACAAAATGATTCCGTAGATTACAATATGAATGAGCAGAAACAGACTGATACAGACCAAATTTAAGGGGAAAAGAAAAGATGATTGTTAAAACAAGCCAATATTTCGGTCGCGAAAGCAACAAATCTCTGCAAGTCACACCATTAAAAAACTAAATCGCAAGTCATTCCATCAATGACCTCATTGAAACAACAGAAGTGTTAAAGTGTTAAAATCGAAAACGGTGTGACTGGGCCACCGATTCTCCTTCCATAATCTAGATGTTAGCAATTCAGAGCTCCTAGACCTAAAACTAGAGGTCCTAGAGTCACAGACCTAATAAGGAAATTCAAGCATGCATAATTTTGAAACGAGCCTTTCCGAACAAAACTAACACAAATTTAAAACATAGCCGGAATAGGTGCAAAATAGACATACGTGCCGTAAAATACGTACAGAAACAGTTAAAGAATAGAATTGAAACAACTTTTTAATTGAATGAAACAACTTTTACCGAATAATTCATATGGCTGTTTCATTAAGTCAAGAGAAGAAACGATTAACAAAGTCAAATTGTGGACTAGAACCAAAAAAAAATGAACAACCAAAAATGATTATAATTTAGGTATAAAAATTTACTGTTCGCTCTTTAGCTCATTTTAGTGCTTCACTGTGATCCAAGATAACCTGCCATTTTCACTTTTTATTGAATTCTAATCAACCAAAAATTTGAAATATCAGAATTTCCGAAACAAAACCAAGCCACATTAAAAAAAATGCAAGATAAAATGATTCCGAAGATTACAATATCAATGAGCAGAAACAGACTAATACCGACCAAATTTTAGGTGAACAAAAAAGTCATTGGTAACAAAAGCCACTATTTCTGTCGCGAAAGCAACAAAATCTCTGCAAGTCACACCACAAAAAAATTTTAAACTGCAAGATTATTCCAGCATTGACCTCATTGAAACAACAGAAGTGTTAAAGCCAGAAGCATACAGTCAGAGAGGAAGAATGCAAAATATTTATAAATATAACCATGGTATACTGTTCATTAGATCTTAATGGAAATTTACTGGGGAATTGGCAATATAGTAAGCACATTATTTTGTTAACGCCAAACAAAAGCGACGTCACTCAAAAAAGTGGGACTGACGAACACGACAAGCTCAAAAATGGTGTGACTGGGCCAACGATTCTCCTTCCATAATCTAGATGATAGCAATTCAGAGCTCCTACAACTGAAACTAGAGGTCCTAGGGTCAGAGATCTATAAGGAAAATGCAAGCATGCATAATTTTGAAACAAGCATTTCCGAATTCAACTAACACAAATTTAAAACATAACCGGAATAGGGTTTCATTCAATTCAACAAATTTTGAATTGAATGAAACAACTTTTACCGATTAATTCATATGGCTGGTTCAATTTGAGCCGAAACAAACAAGTTCTCAAAACGCAAAAGTCATTTTCTTGAGTGAGGCAAGTCACTCGTGATCAAAATCTAGACACGAAAGAAGGGGGAAAAACTTCCAAAAATGTATCACAGCAGGTGCCGCAAATCTCAATGGATCCAGTATTTAGTATGCGGAGAACACTAGCATATTTTGGAAACGTTAAATTTAATAAAAACATACCAGCTAAAGTCAGGCGAAGTGCTCTCAACGACCGGTTGGCTTTGTAAGTAGCTAGCCACGGTATAGTGAGGCTAGCTTTAGCTTAATTGAAGGGCCGTGAGGTGCGCGCAGCGGGGAGCGGGATGATGATGTGTGTGGGGGCAACAGCGAGTGGGGGGGGCAACGGTGGGGGGGGGTGCAACAGGGGGTGGGGGCAACGATGGGAGGGCGGTTTTTGGTTGCACGGGGCCCTTACGGCCTGAACGATGGGAGTGAAAAAAGAGGGGGCTGATGTGGGTGGGGGGCATTAATACTCTATTTAGTGCACTTAATGCCCGTTGGGCGCTACCTGTTTATCCCGTTTTTGAGGACGAAAATGCAAAGGGGTTAGACGAAAAATTGGTCAAGCAAAAAATTGCAAATAAAAGTCCGACAGGACGAAAATAATCGCTACAAACGTCGTTTGAGAGCAATTGCTAACTTTAATAATACAGCCAATGTGCTTAACTATTTTTATTCAGTAGTCTTTTCTTAAAAGCGCTGTAAAATGAACTTAAAAACCTAATTTATCGACAGTGAGATCTAAACTCAAAATTTGATTAAAATGCAATTCTGAGCAAACTTCCATTCCATCACAAGCAATTCCCGCTAGAAACCAATTTAATTATTAACATAAAAATCGTATTTCTGGTTTCGAACAGGTGAACAGCGGTCAAAACCGAGCTAAGAGAATTTTTTGAAAAGGAAAACACTTCATGTCAAAAAGTCAAGAAAAGAACACACGACATTGAAAAAACAAACACGGAACAGATTACATAAAGTCGTACCAAATTGCAAAACAATTAAAAAAAATTGAAAATAGCTGATATTCAAGTCGATTTTGCTGATGGAACACATTATGGGCTCTTAAAGAATACCAATTGGCGGAATAGCAATTGGGTTGGGTTACAATCTACTTCAGCATTGGGTTGCGAACAGCCACCTTCCAAATCTTATTTCATTGAAAACCTAATTACAGGTTTAAAAAACATAACTGGCAAATTGCCGGAAAATAGCCGCCGTTGACGCGCCTGATGCACATTCGGACTGAAACAGAAAGAGATAGATATTGAGCAAAATTTTTCCAGTGTCAAAATTGTCCAATTTTGGTGTCCCCAATTTTGGTGTAGTTTCAGTTAGATTCTTAGACTATACTTAATTCAGTTTCTAAACTCAAAACTATTAAGCTTTATACTTATGTCAGTTAGCAATCTCTCGCATTTCACATAATTATATTAATCATTTTGAAACAGGAAAATATGAGAAAAGTATTTTGACAAAAACTGATACACAACCCGATAATAAAACATTAGTGGCAACTCCAGAAAAGCTATTCGTAAAGAAACCTAATATACAGATAGTTTGCAACAAAATACGAACAAATGACAGACAACCCAAAAATACGGGTTCATAAAAAGGGAAAGGAGATGATGGACAAAACCGTAAAGTTGAATTCTCTAAAAACACCTCAGCAAACGCTAATTGCAATTTTTGAACGATTAATTTGAGAAAATGTTAATTGCATTCTTGTAAATCAATCCCCCAACCAAAATTTGACTGAGGAAAAATAAACAACATAGAGAAATTGCGAGCAAAATAATTAGAAAAATTGTTTAATTTATTAAAGTGGTAAGTGCCCTGTTTAGCTTTCACAATCCTGCCCACCAATAATCGACAAACAATTTTTACAATCTTTTCTGCCAGATCAGTCACTCGTCCAAAACGAGGGAGAGAAAAATCAATTGACTGCAAAGAAAAAACTGAAAAAAATAAACAGTTAAGTAATTCATGTTTGAGAAAATTGCCATTAGATTTACAGTGTCAGTTCATAGTAACAACACCTAAAGAGTAACTTTCAAATTAGAATTGACTGAGGAAAATTAGAGCAGGACGCGTAAGGTCAGAAAAAAGTCAAAAACCGTAAAAACATACAAAAATCGGCAACAATTTGCTCGAACTTAGCCAATTTTCCTAAAAATTTAAAAAAATATCAACCATAACGAACGAGCAAGACCTGCTTGTCTAGGAGAATGAATCGATTTAGGAACCCTTAATACCATTGACAAGAAAGAACAATGAATCGATTGTAAAAACCATTTTAAAAAAAAATTCGATCCAAAATATCGAAAAAACAGTAAACATCAAAGTGAAATTGCCGCATGTGAACAAAAAAACCACTTGAAAGAAAGCGACGTTTTGTTCAAACACCGTTTTCTGACTGTACTTTAAAATTAGAGTGAAAAAATTTAAGGCCGCAAAACTACTCATTTTTCGCTCCACAACCTGTTTCGGCTTGACCAAAATCACTAAACCAATTTGACTTCAAAAATCATGAAAATGTGTGAACAGATATTTAAAAAAACAGCGCCCCAATACAATTCAAATTCTTTGAATTGTAAAAATTCTTGGAATTGTAATAAAAAGGATATGGTCAAAGGTGCTTCCAAACACACTACTACTAAATTAGATAATTGCGAGAAACACATTTGATTGAAAAGTTGGAATGAAAGCTAAAAAAACGAAAAAGCCGACGTGATCAAAAAATTTCGTTATTAACGAACTTTTTTTCACAACTACTTTTCTCGCTTTTAGTATTTACAATTGTTTGCATCGATACGATCAGAAAATCACTCTCTCTTCTCTGCTTTTCGATTAGTTCAGTTATCTATAGAAAAGGTTATCTATATGCGCCGTTCTCTCAAGAACTTTTTTCAAAGTCGATCACTGAACGCAGCGCATGCTCAATCAACTTCTCTCGCTTAGCGACAACCTGTTCACACTGAGAGCTTTTCTCACTATCACTTTTAGGTCAAAATGCCGCGTGAACAAAACTACTTCCTGTAAAAAAAAGACCGAGAGAAAACCGATACTCCTCTTGGAGTCGTAAAAAAAGGAGAGCGCCTAAATTATAGCCGTTGAGAGCCTGACGGCGGATCTTAAAAAACTTCCTAAAATGACAAGATACGGCTAAAAACAGCCAACTATACACCTCAAAATGTCAAAAAAACTTCTTCAAATCCAAAGCTCGTCGTTGAAAAGCGTTTGAACAGAGAACTAACGTTGGAAGGTTTCTGAAAAAAATGTTAGCCGGTTAAAAAAGCAGAAATTATACTCGCTGATTACCAATAATAAGACAGAGCACCCATATAATCCAAACTCATTTGACTGTAAAAACAACGACGAGATCAATAATACACTGCCAAATATAAACCGGTTCCAATTTGAATTAAATTATTGCCAAGAATTTAAACTGTAATGATACACATTAGCTCGAAATTTGAAGCCCATTACCTTGTCACCATCCCGACCCATAAATTCTGGGTCTTTTTCCACGTACTCGTATTGGCTCTGGTGTCTGCTTTGCTGTGCAGCAGCCGACCCAGTCACTGCATTAGAATTCTTTGATTTGCTGGAGCTCGCTGCCTTCTCCAGCCCTGAACATAATAAAGTCATTTATTAACTTAACTGCAATATGTCTCACATCAAACTTCTGACTTCAGGCGGATTTCAGCGAATTCAATTTTTAATATGGACACCTGAACAGCATCGATAATTTAGATACCTTTAACTTTGGGCTGCGTTAACTGCAGAACGGGACATAAAAAATATAACCCGAAAATGTTAACACCTTAGACTTTTTGTCAAAAATGACTAGCATGACTAAAAAGACAAACCCTATAATTGCTTAAAACCCCAATAATTGCTCGCGAGCAATTGAACATTTTCAAATTGTGAAAACTCAGTTCTCTGAAAAACTTATTAAATTCAAAACATAAATTTCACTCTAGGTGACAAAAATTTCATTCTAGGTTTACATAAATTTAGAATAAATTTGATTTTACATAAATTTCATTCTAGGTTTCCCCAGACAGGTTTCTACACCTCTTGGCCACATATATAGCAAAAAATATGCATAATTGTGCTTCAAAGATGGACCACAATTTTAAATGCGGCTTATATGATACAATTATGGCTAACTTTTCCACAATTTAATTAATACATGACATTTTACACCGATTAAGAGTACAACGGAAATTCACGACCTTTAGCATTTCCGATTCAATCGTAAAGCATCATAAAGCTCTAGTGGCATCGAAACGAAGCGGAATGAAGACTTATGAACGACAAGGCGTTTTTTCTTTTCATATATTTTTTTAAATATAACCAAAGTTTAGTTAGATCTAATTTTTAAAAGGCGAAGCCAGTTGATTACAGTAGCAACTAATTCATGTCAATGAAGATGCCAAAATATAATTCTCGCCAAATCGTTTACAGTTTGCTTTTCTCCAGGTATCTCAAAATGCAACAGGTATCAGGCCAACTTTTGTCTCATCTAAAAGATATATCCCCTTAAATATTTCACTAAATCAATGCGCAAGTCAATGAAAGCGTGACAAAGCAATTTTGAAATATCAACATTTTCGGCAGATTGAAACCGATACAGATCTAAATTGAAAAAAAAATCGACGCCGCTCAAAAAGCTAGAAAAAAAAACATTCAGCGATAATTTAAACAGGCTTGTAAACAATCACTCAGCAGAAGCCTTATATTAGGGACCTTTATTGCAAATATGAGTTCCTTTGACATTAAAACTAATTAAATTAAACGTAAGCTTTAAAGTGCAAAAGTCATTTTATTGAGTGAGGTAAGTCACGTATGATCAAAATCTAATCACGCAAATGATTTTAAACCCTTGGCTAGAGAGAGAGAAAGAGAAATGACGTCACGTTCACAAACGCTGTTAGTGAGAGGAAGAAGTAATTTAGGAAACTTTTTCAGCTTTGCTGTGTGAACAAATGTAAAACAAAAAAAGAGCGTCAGACCACGCAACAAAAACAAAGCCGGAAGAAATCCGGAAGCGACTCGAAGCGTCAAAACTTCGCAAACAAAACTGCAAATGAAACTGAAGCTAATGCCTTTTGTATTAAACCACTAACTCATTAACTCCCCAAGTATAATCTAAAAATTGGTGAAACTTTAACCACGGTCAACAAGAGAAACAAAATGCAGCAAAACTTTTTATTGAAAACGTTTGGTAACGTTAAAAGAGTCCGAAAAAATTAAGATGGTCAAAATACAGATAGGCTAAAAAAAGCTGAGAGGGCTATGAATTGCCCTAAAAAAACTCAAGATTCTAATCTCAAAAAGATCCCGAACGAAAGCGGCAGATAATGATCTTAGGAACTAAGTTAAATTTTTCAAAAAAGAATGCTCAAATTAAGGAAACAAAGAACCGCTACAAATTGATTTCTCATCACTGCAATTCCGACAAAAATGACCCTCAGCTATGAAATGCCCGAAAAAATACATGATTCTAATCTCAAAAAGATCGCGAAAGCGAACGGCGAATAATCCTCTTAGAAACTAAGTTAAATTTTTCAAAAAAGAATGCTCAATTTCAGGAAACAAAGTACCACTAGACATAGATTTTTAATCACTGAATTTCAGACAAAAACAATACATGCTTCTTTCTTGTTGTATATATGCTCCAGAACACGATTTCATACTTATTCAAAAACTAAACTAATCATAAACATGAAAAAACAACAGAATAAAATTCAAAGGCAAAAAGTTGTTTAAAACAATACAATATTAATATAAATGTAGGTGCCATGAAAAAGCTAGAATGATACTGAACAGCACAAAAAAGATAAAACATACGAAAGAATTCAAACATACGAAATATCGAAACATTTTGCAAAAAATGGTCAAAAAACTATTAAGACGGCATTTATGAAAATAATTTTAACTGTTTTTCAAAAACTTAACGCAAATCTGATTGAATTTTCATTGAAACGAAAATAAAGTCCCTCATTTTGCACAAAAAGACTATTTCTAGTAATTAAAACCAAAAAACAAACAAAAAACGGAAAAGTTGAAAAAAAAATCAAAATCGCATTTGCATATGTACAATTTTGTAAAACAAAATAACATCGTGGTAGAAAGAGGCGTTGAGTATATGAATTATCAAAGGCACGTTGCCATATTAACTGATTTTCGACAAAAAGACGGCTGAATGATCCAAACATGAACAAATTAATAGAAAAAGAGCCAAAAATTAACTAAAAAACCCAGAAATATGTGCCAATTTTGAACTTCAAAAGCATTTTAAGGCTCTGCAAATCACTATGTCATCAATCCGAGGTTTACGTTTCAATATAGCATCGCATAAAAATTAATTCTACAAAAAACCAAAGTACAAGCCAACAAAACTGGGCCACTGAGACAAAAAACGGCTAAAAACGGTTATCTATATGTGCCTCAAAGTCAAAAAGTCATTAACTAAACGCATCGCCTGATCAAAAAATTCTCTCGCTCGCAAAAAACATAATTCATACGGCAGTTTTACTCAATATTGCTATTAGGTTAAAACAGCGTCTGAACGAATAGTACTTCCGGTAAAAAAAAACTAAAAAAAACCAATACTCCTCTTCGAGTCGTAAAAACCAGGAGCACCGCAAAATAGCTCAGCTCAGCTTACAGCTATAAAAACGAACAGTTAAACACAATTCTCATTGTATCTATGCTACTGTATCAATGCTAACTATGCAATTTGATCACTCTCACCAAAACATAACCGACTAAAGTCGGGCGAATTGCTCAACGAACGACCGGCATTGCATTGCAAACGACCGGCGAGCGGTTGACTTCGTCATTAGCTAGCCACGGTTTAGTGAGGCTCACTTTAGATTAATTGAAGGGGCGTAAGGTGAGCACATCGGGGGTGCAAAAGTGGATTGGGGGACTGAGGGGGCGGAGGGTGAGGGTGTGGGATCAATTTCTAAGAACCGCCGTTCACACTATAAGTATAAGTCTCCAAAACAGTTTCTGTTAATCGCATACTTTAAGACTAGTGGGTTATTCGGCTCTAAGAGAACTTTAGGCAAACTGATCGCTACCTCTTTATCCCGTTTCTTAAGACACTAAGCAAGATCACACTAAGCACTTGCACTTGAAAGACTAGTACACTCGGAAAATTGCTTAAAAGAGACAGGGTTATTATAATTGCTACAAATTTCGTTTAAGAGCAATTAACAATGATTTCCTAGAAAGTGCCTGTTAGGTGATTTATGATAAAAAACATTTCTATTATAGCTCATTGTTAATGAGGATCAGAGATGATGACATTACGCCACATAACAGCAGCTGAAGTGCAGCATCAAAAAAATGAGAGAGATAGAGAGAAATAAAACGTGAACAAGAAAGAGAAGGAAAGAAACCCCAACCGACAGGGAGAGGAAGTGAGATAGGAATATTTTTCATGATGGTAATGTACTCCGCAAATTCTAGTTCTCTAGCCTTGTTAGTAATTAAAAAAAACTGAAAAAGGCAAAATTAAAAACAGAAGTTTTCAACTTCGCAGTAAAAAAAGTTCGCGCTGACTGATAAAGATCAAAACACATGGAAGATAAAAATTTTACGAAAATTTGAAAAAAAATTTCAATTTCATCATAAAATTACTAAAACTGGAGTCATAAAAAATATTGACAACCATTCCATTAACTCTAGAAACTTTGCAACAGCTTATCCAACTCTGGAGGAGGTTCCAGTGCCCCTGGTGCCGGAAAAAACTCAAAAACATGAAAAATTTCAAATATTTTAAAAAATTGCTTTAATTCGTGACATTGAAATCTTCAGTAAAATATTATCAAACTCTAGAGGAATTTCCGTGGCTCTTGAGGAGGCTAGAGAAACCTAAGAAATGACAAAAAAAATTAAGAAACTTGCAAGCTTTATTTAAAAAAATTGCTAAAACTTGTGATATTAAAAAGTTGAAAATCAATCCATGACCAACAAAAAATTTCCAGTAACTTATTATCAAACCCTTACGGAGGTCTTCTGACCCTTGAGGCTCAAAAAACCGGAATAATGACAATAAATGTCAAAAATGAAAAAAAAAATGGCAAAAATTGTCCAAAAAATTCTTAAATTCGTGATAGAAAAATCTTGAAAAACATTCCATTACTTCTAAAAACTATGCAGTAACCTATTGTCAAACACTTAAGGAAGTTTTTTTTAGCCCTGAGGCTGAAAAACCCAGAATAATGACAAAACAAAAAAAAGTGGAAAAAAATGGCAATTGCCAAAAAAGGCTTAAATTCGTGAAATTAAAATCTTGAAAAACATTCCATTACTTCTAGAACCTATGCAGTATCCTATTACCAGACCCTTAGGGAGCATTTCTAATCCCTGAGGCTGAAAAACTCATGCCAAAAATTGTCGAAAATTTTGAAACAGCAAAACTTATCAAAAATTGTTTAAATTAATGGTAATAAAATCATGATATTAAAAATTGCATAAATTCATTATATTAATGCAGTAAACAATTATCAAAGCCTAGAGGAGGTTTCTTGGCTTTTGAGACTAAAAAAATTGAAAAAAAACTCAGAAATTTTCAAGAAACTTGAAAAGCAAGTTTTATCAAAAAATTGCTAAATTTGTTACCTTGAAAAGCTGGAAAATTACTCCATGGCCCATAAAAATTTGTCAGTAACTTATAATCGAACCCCTTAAAAGGTTTCTGGCCCCTGGGTCTGGGAAGACCTGAATAAGGAAAAATAATATCAAAAAATTTGAAAAAAACTGAACTTTTTGTCAAAAAAATGCTAAAATTCGTGATGCTAAAATGTTGAAACTATTCCATTACCACTAGAAATTATGCAGTGAACTATTATTATAACCTAGAGGAGGTTCCTTGACACCCAGGGCTAATAAAAATCAGAAGGCAAAAATTTTCAAAAAGCTTGAAAAAACTGTGCAAAATAGTATAAATATGCGTGTTTTTAGCGAGCGTTTGTTCGTAAGTAGCTAGAAACGGGGGGGGGGGGGGGTTGCTCCGAGGGCTGATGACGGGGGGATGGGCAACAGGGGAGGATGGAGGCAATAGTGGTGAGGTCTTCAACCTCTAAGAACCGCCCTTCACACCATAAGTTAAGTCTCCAAAACAGTTTCTGTGAATCGCATACTTGGAGAATAGTGAGCTGAAAGGCTCTAAGATAACATAAGGCAAGCTGGGCGCTACTGTTTATCCCGTTTTTGAGAATTCAAAAGCGTCAGACAAAAATTCGGTCAAGCGAAAAATCGCATAAAAAAGACCGACAGGACTATAAGTGCTACAATTTCGTTTGAGAGCAATTAAACAGCCGGTAGATTAACGGTAAATAGCAGCCGTTGAGCCCTTTGCTGCCTATCGCAATTGAAACAGAGAAGGAAAAAAGTACAAACTAACAGGCTTTTTCCTAAGTGTCAAAAATTTTCATTTAATTTAGATTACACTAAACTTAATTTAGATTACACAATTTTACTTTTAATCGGCTTCTCAACTAAGGCTATTTTACTAATGCAAGCTGCAAATTGCTCTACGGATCTCTAACTTATCACACTATTACTTCATGAATGGGCTTGATCAGTGAATCCCTTTTGGTTCTGCCCCTGACATCATTCTCTATTCTTAATAACTCGATTTGAATGCACTCTAAAATCAGAATATGACTAACAATAATTATTCAATAATACCAGTTAGCAGTGTGCGCGAACTATTGTACTAATTCTTTAAACGTTAAATCTTAGTGTCCGGGATTCATCCATTTATCCTGTTTCGATTTTGCTCCTTTGGCCTCGATCGTATTCCCTATATTGTGTAATCCAATAAGCAAAAAAATTCAAACCAACCCAATTGAAACAGTGAGCGCGGTAAGTCAGGAGTGAAGCAAGACCGTCGTGAAGAATTTTGTAAAACGAAAAACATGATCAAATTATGAAACGAATTAAAAACAGAAGGCAAAATGCCAGAAAATAGCCGCAATAGCTTTGCAGACTAGATCTGCAGTCTAAAAATATAGACTGCAGACTAAAATAGATCTGCAGTCTAAAGACAGACCAAAAAAACTACTCTTTTCATTTAAGGATGAGATGTTTTATTTTGTTTAAGAATCTGTATGAGTTATTGCTGCATCTATTAGCTGCTCTCAAATAACCTTCAGTTAGAGTGACACATATTCACTTGACCTTATCTCTTTGAATTAAAGTAAACAAAAGTCAATTTCAAAGTGAGGAAACCATTTTTGAGAGTGAGGTAAGTCACGTGCGAACAAAACTTAATCACACGAATGAAAAAACTCGCTCCACTAAGGGTGAGAAATGACGTCACGCACGCACTTCAGTTGAAATTGCATGAACGAGTGAACAAAAATTAGATTTTGAGTGGTTGTGACGTCATATGGTCTTACAAAAATCTTGACGACGAATTAAAAAAAAAACAAGAGAAGGCCAATAGCCCCCCCCCCCCCCCCGCTATCGCTGTGCAGCTATTAAACGTAGAAGAAGTCCTGAATTACTATTGAAAGAGCTGAGTGATGTAAAAACCTAACCATGTTCAAGTAAAGAAAAACAGCTTTTAAAAATGAAGCATATGATCATATATACATGAAGCTATAAAACTGAATTGAAAAAAGTATTAAAAAATGCAGACTTCGCAAAACTAAAGGTGTCAAAATGATCAAAAAGAAAAAAACATCGAAAACCATTCACAGTAGCGCCGCTATAAACATACTTAAAGCTAAGTGGAGGAGGGTGGACTGGGGTGAATGGGGGGGGGGGGGGTGGGGAGATGAGTGGGGGAGGGAGGGGGAGTTGATTGAGCGGGTGAGATCAAGATCAAGAAAAAAGAATCGCCTTTCACATCATGAAATTGTCAGCTCAAAACAGTTTTGATAAAATCGCATTCTCAGAGACGAAACATGTTAGGCGCATTCATGTTAGGCGAAACTCAAATAGTCAGTAAAAAGACGGTTACTTTTTTGAAAAACGATGAGAGTTGTCATTAATGATGCTAACCAACAACACATCAAGAAAATATTGTCAAAACTAAAAAAAAAATCACTTTTTTTAAACAGTGTCACTGTTATAAAAATCAGACGTTAAGAATTACACAATAAATGAATGTCTTTTGTGCCTCATTACAAAGCCGATGAGATTTATCATTTATGATACTAAATGACAACACAACAAACAGATGATTAGATGGGAGACAAAATTCACTAATACCTTTCGATTTGAAGCCGAAAAGTCAAAAAACTTCTAGCTGTCCACTGAGGGGTAGATACAATTTCATATATGAACTATTACAAAACATTTATCAACATTAGTGGCATTCGAAGAGAAATATTATAAAACAGAAGTGAAAAGGCGGCATATGGAAAAATCTCTCTCATTAACCAAACTTATGTTCAAACAGCAACTTCTTGCTCTAGCTTAAAGGCAATTTAAACATAATTACCGCCCATAAATTACTCGCTTTTCCTCTCCAGTTCAACGCAATTGAAATCACTATTCTGAAAGTGAATTCTCATAGACATTAAAAAGTCTGAACAGATCTTAAAAAACATAGCATGACCAGTCCTCAATTACAATCCAAAGAACTGATTTAACTTATGACCTGATTATCAAATTCATCCAGTAGGATCAAACTTTGTGACCCCAAACTTTGTGATACAAAATATGTGACCCCAAATTAAAGAAAAATCTCAAACTTATTGAAACATTTTCATATAACCGAAACAAGTGATAAACTTATCAATAACAACTATGTTTTGTTCAAAAATGGCGCAAAGCAGATACCAACCATAAGGAAATCAATGAGAGACAAAAAATAAAAACAGCTGAAGAAGATTTTTACCACAATTCAGAATCTCTTCTGAAAAATATTGGCGTCAAAATAAAAAAAACAACAATAGAACTAAATTCTTAACCAAAGCATATCACGCACCTTTAGAGATAAAAATAGGCTTTTAATAATTGAATTACGCGAAAAATGGTATCCAAGTCAAAAAACAATAAATAAAAACGGAAGCCGATACTGTAATTCAATTAAACCGCATTGGGTTAAATGGACCCTACCCTTTTTACTGAAACTAAGCGATAAGACCCCAAAAGCAACACAGCGCAAAAATCAGCAATATGCTGTAATTGTTTGCAAAAAGTTATAGTTCTAGAAACTATTAAGCTCAGAATTGAACTGACTATATTGATCCTAATCAGCAATCGATGAGACGTGTCATTATTGCATCAGTAATATGACAACACATTGAACCAATACGGTAAATGAACCAAAACATCGCAAATACTTCTTTAAAAACGTTAATTGTTTTATTAGCAACCGATATGATCCTTCATTATCGAGACAATGTAAAAAAAACACGAAGAAAACGAAATACGGGAAAAAGTCTAATACTTATCGAAAACAAATAATATCGAAGTCAGAGAAACCAATCGCTATGAACCAAAACGAATATTTCGAATAATCTCAGGCTCACTAGCAATTAAAGACCTGCCATTAATGAATGAGACTTAGTGATAAATCCACAACAATAACAAAACATAGCTGGATAGCTGGCAGATTGCCAGAAAATAGATGCGATAGTTTTGTCGACCTGCACTCTCCAGGACATGAAAAAATGAGACCGAGGTACAGAAATTGTTGTTTCCATTACCTGCCCTCAAAAACCTAAAATTTGTTGAAACATCATTTTTGTACTCCACTTTAAAGGTAAATAAAAGAATTCACATCTGAAACTTAACTTTTTTTGCTAACTTCATTAGTCACCTTGAGTAAAACCAACACTCTAATTAGATGTCTCATTGACAGAAAAAGGAAAAAGTGCGAACAGATCTTAAAAAAAGACAGCGCCCAAATACGATCAAATCTTTTGGATGGTATAACAAACCAGAGCGCCCAAGTAATACCCTTTCACAGGCTGAGGGCGGCTATTAAACAACAACCAACGTCAGACAAATTTCGGATCATTTCCGTTTGTGCCCCCCCCCTCACCTCCGCTTAGTGTGTGCAAATTATTTGCTAACCCCAGACGCACGTGCCATATATTGACACGGTGATTTACTATGTAATGGCAAGCGCAAGTAACGGGGAGGGGGTGCATAATATACTGGGGGGCACAAACGAAAAAGATCCCAAATTTCCGTTAAATGGCCGGCGAGCAATTGGCTTTAGTAGTAGCTACCCTTAACTTAGTGAGGCCAGCTCAAGCTGAAGTGAGAGTTCAAAAGAATGATGCATTAGGTTTATTATGAGGCCGCTGAGAGGAGCGCAGTCGAGTGGGAGACGAGTTCGGGGGCAAACCACCAAAAACAGCTTTGGCACTATTAACTTATGCCTCCTCAGCAGCTTTAATGATTTGTACACTTGAAAACTACCCAAGCTATAAGAGAACAGCTTGTGCACCTCCGGTCGTTACATTTTTCTTTTTTGGATGAAAAAGAGTCCAAAGCTTCGCACAAAACGCGATATTCAATATTGCTGAGGTTAAAAAAGACAGATTTTACAAATTTTGCAAAATTTATAAACTGCTTTACAAAAAAAGCAAGAAATATTTTCTCATATCTTGGTAAATACTAAGTGCTCAGCTCACTGTGCTAAAACTGCTATTTTGTTAAATATTCTTATGAAAAACTTTTACACTAGCAGGCCCGCAAAAGCATCGCAAAAAAATCATTTAAAAGAATAGGTTTAAAATTCAGATTTTTTCGTACCAGCTCGGGCTGTAAGCCATGTCCCTCGTTCAACAGCCAGATGTATTACGTTACGTTACCGATGTGTTTGGTTTAGTATATTACCCCAAGTAACACCAATTTTTTGATTAAAGACTTAATTGGCTGAGCTATCTTGCATATTTAAGTACCGCTAAGACTTGTACAGATAACGAACTTCTACATGTTGGCAGAGCGCAATTCATATAAAACATTAATCTACATGTTTAAGGTGCGGTAAAACGAAGAGCGGATGAGAATTAAATCCTAATTTTTCGAAAAAAATCGCATCTTTCGAGATCACATTTTATACTCCCAAATTAGCTATAAAATCCAATTCCAACACACAAACACGAACGAACGATTCATCTCCCCCATACTCAAAAGAGCTGCGGCACTTACAGCTGAAAGCCCCGGGGATTACATGTGCTGCAATTGCCGACCAACTGGGAGCGCGAAAGCTGGAGATGAAAAGTCCAAACGTGTCCAAGTGAAGGACTTGGCCAATCTACCTCCATCATAATTGGAGGTGAACATTAACAATCTATTACAATAGATGACTTCGTCACATACGACGTAATCTTAAATTCGTGCTTGACCACTTCGTAATAAAACATGTCAAAAAGTTTCAAACAATCTCATCATCAGATCACTTTATTAGAGTTCTGTCAGCTTAAACCAACTCTGCGGCAACTTGTTCGTAGGCTTGGTTTAACTTCCATACAATTTAATTACATCAGAATAGAAGCCTAATAATTGCTTTCGAGAGCAAATAGAAACAGGACTACAGATGCAAGCAGGAGAATATAACACAAGAAAACTGAAATGACTGCATCAATCAAGCAGCGGAGTCAAATTCTCGAAAAATGAGAGCACTTTTCATTATGACACCAAATGGCTCAGATTCATGAAAAAAATTAAGAAAATTTCGGTTGCAGTTGCTTTAAATTCAGTTGTCTGTTGATTGCTCACGAATGAAGACAAAATTTGATATTTTTAATTATCATTACTTCCTTGGAAAACAAAGAAAATGTACGATAAACTAAAGCAGTAAATTTTGGCAAAGCTGCCTTGAACTTAACTCAGGATTCTGAGTACACCAAAGTCCCAGAAAACGAAAAACTTCGGAAAATTTTTTATTCGAAAGGCAGAGATTAATCGTTATCCAGGATAGCACAATTTACTTAGTTTAAATAGTTTCAATCTTAGATCACTATATATTAATTGTCAATTTTTCATAAAGTCTGAATCTTAGTATCTTGTATTTTAAGGCCCATGAAGGCTCTTGAACCAAATAAAACAAATCGATATTCGACCAGTAAAATTACAATTGGTTTTTGGACTGACTGGTTTCCTTATTTGTTTAAAGTCAGTAAATTCAGGGGAAAAAGACTTGCAGAGTAAGTTATTTGTTAAAATGAAAGAATAAACAACAACTTTGGGGCAACTTTGAAGCAATAACAACTTTATTTTTTCGCTTGGCTTTTAAATGAAGTACTAAACAATTTAGGTACATCAGGTTAGAAGGCTCATGATTGCTTTCGAGAGCAAGTAAAAACAGGGCTACAGCCGTAAGCAGTTAAATAAAACACAAGTAAACTGAACTGACTGCATCAAGTAGTGAAGTCAAATTCTCGAAGAAAAACAAAAGAGCCCTTTTATGACACCATGTGGCTCAGATTCATGCAAAAAATTAAGAACATTTCCGTTGCAGTTACCTTGAAGTTCAGTTGTCTGTTGATTGCTCACGAATGAGGAAACAATTTGAGACAATTTTCAATTATGACTTCTGAGGAAAGCGAAGAAACTGTTCGATAAATTAAATCAGTAAACACTGGCAAAGCTGCTTTGACCTTCCTTTATAACTCGGGAATCTGAATACACCAAAGGCTTAGAAAGCGAAAATCTTTGCGATGTTTCTTTGCCAAAGGACATGAGAGAGAGTAAGCGAGAGAGAGAGAGAGAGAGAGAGAGAGAGAGAGAGAGAAAAGCGACAGAGAATGAAAAAGAGACACACAGAGAAAACGATAGAGAGAGAGAGAGAGAGCGACAGAAAAAGCGAAAGATAATAAGAGAGAGAGAGAGAGAAAAGAACAGCGATAAAGAGAGACGAAAGCAAGTAAAGAAAAAGGGAGGAATAGAGAGAGAAGGAATAAAAAGAAAGAGAGAGAGAGAGAAGCAATGAGAGAGAGAGAGAGTAAGATAAAGAGGGAGCGAGAGAGAGATATAGATAGAGAGAAAGAGAGAGAGAGAATGAAAGAGAAAGAGAGAAGGAATGAAAGACAGACAGAGAGAGAGAGAGAGAGAGAGAGAGAGAAAATGAAAGTGCGATAGAGAGAGAGAGAGAGAGAGGGAGGGGGAGAGAGAAGGAATGAAAGAAAGAGATAGAGAGAGAGAGAGAGGGGAGAGTAAGCAAGAGAGAGACAGAGAGAGATAGAGAGATAGAGAAACATCGGTAAAAAGAGAAAGCGAGAAAGAGAAAGCGAGAAAAAGAGCGAGAGAGAGAGAGAGAGGTACAGAGAGAGATAGAAAGAGGGATAGAGAGAGAGCGAGAACGCCACAGAGAATGGGAGAGAGTGTGTGTGCAAAAGAGCAAAAAAAGAGTGAATGAGAGAGAGAGAGAGATAAAGAGAGGCAGAGAGAGAGAGAGAGAGAGAGAGAGAGAGAGAGAGAGAGAGAGAGAGAGAGAGAGAGCGAAAGAGAAGGAATGAAAGAGGGCGAGAGAGAGGGAGCGGGAGAGAGAGAGGAGGAATGAAAGAAAGAGATAGAGAGAGAGAGAGAGGGGAGAGTAAGCAAGAGAGAGACAGAGAGAGATAGAGAGATAGAGAAACATCGGTAAAAAGAGAAAGCGAGAAAGAGAAAGCGAGAAAAGAGCGAGAGAGAGAGAGAGAGAGAGAGAGAGGTACAGAGAGAGATAGAAAGAGGGATAGAGAGAGAGCGAGAACGCCACAGAGAATGGGAGAGAGTGTGTGTGCAAAAGAGCAAAAAAAGAGTGAATGAGAGAGAGAGAGATAAAGAGAGGCAGAGAGAGAGAGAGATAGAGAGAGAGAGAGAGAGAGAGCAAAAGAGAGAGAGAGAGAGAGAGAGAGAGAGAGAGAGAGAGTAAGCAAGAGAGAGAGAGAGAGAGACAGAGAGAAAGCGAGAGAATGAAGAAAAGGAGATACACAGAGAAAACGATAGATAGAGAGAGAGAGAGCGACAGAAAGCGACAGATAATGAAAGATAGAAAGAGAGAGAGAGAGAGAGAACCAGAGAAACGAAGAGCGATAAAGAGGGACCAGAAGCGAGAGAATGATAAAGAGAGAGAGAGAGAGAGAGAAAACAAGGAAAAAGGGAGGAATAGAGAGAGAAGGAATAAAGTGAAAGAGAGAGAGAGAGAAGGAATGAATGAAAGAAAGAGAGAGAGAGAGAGAGAGAGAGAGAGAGAGAGAGGAGAGAGAGAAGGAATGAGAGAGAGATAAAGAGAGAGCGAGAGAGAGAGAAAAAAAGAGTGAACGAGAAACAGAGAAGGAATGAAAGACAGACAGAGAGAGAGAGAGAAAGAGAGAGAGAGAGAGAGAGAGAGAGAGAGAGAGGGAGGGGGAGAGAGAAAAAATGAAAGAGTGCGACAGAGAGAGGGACGGGGAGAGAGAGAAGGAATGAAAGAGAGAGAGAGAGAGAGAGAGAGAAAGAGGAGAGAGAGAGCGAGAGAGAGAGAGAGAGCGAGATAGAGATTAAGCAAGTCATTGGCCTCTCTCGATGTGACCGCCTAACCATGCTGCCTCTGAATAGAATTTTTAAAAGCAATAATTTTTGGTTCTGAATCCAACCCATGCCACACTCACGCCCACACACACACACACACACACACCAGACATACACACACACACACTATTGCATACACCCAACAAGCATCACACATCCCAGGACCACCAGGGCGCAATAGCACAGAGGTATCTGCCTCGGTCTACCACTCTTTTGACCCGGATTCAATTCCCCCCATCTACTTTTTTTTGGCCTTTTGGTTCTGAATCCAACCCATGCCACACTCACGCCAATACACACACACAAACACACCGACACCACACGTACACACACCCACACTATTGCATACACCCAACAAGCACCACACATCCCAGGACCACCAGGGCGCAATAGCACAGAGGTATCTGCCCCGGGCTACCACTCTTTTGACCCGGGTTCAATTTCCTCCATCTACTTTTATTTGGCTTTTTAGCCTTTTTGGCATCTCTCGACGTGACCGCTTAACCATGCTGCTCAACGCACCTCTTAAACATGCGCTTCGAAAGGCTTCTTAAACATGCAAAAATTTGTCTTTTTTAGAGCTCACGCGTTTAATATAAGATTCTGTTCTCTTTAAAAAAAGATTGTCCACGAACCCTTCTATATAAACGTTACAAAACATTACTGTACTATACACAGAAAATAGTCACCGTTAATTGCCATAAACCCGGTTGGGACTGAAAAACAAAAAGAAAATTGATTTTTCTAGACAAACATTTTTAAATTGTTAACTTTTTATTTTTCGTATTAAGACATACTCCTGTTCCTCAATGAGAGGATAAATAGGCTAGTATCAACGTCGATAGGCATTAGAGATGGCAAATGAGACTTACGAAAACAAATTTTAGGTAGCGGGAATGTAAAATCGGGCTTATGGTAATACCTCGTTTCTATTTGATGTCATTTTCTGACTCCAACCAGGTTAGATTGCTTTTCTGAGCAACTGCTGTCTAAAATCACTTTGAGCAGAATGAACGAAGACAGAAAATAGCTTGGAAATCTCAAAAAGATTTCATTCAAAAGGTTGAACAATCTGAACTACTTTAAAGCGAAAATTTTTGATCGATGAAGAAAAAAACATGGTACCACAAGTCCTGAAATACGACCCAAAACTTAGAACTACTGTACTTGATTAGAAGATCAATTAAACAATGCCAACCAAAAACAATATCAAAAGTTGGAGAAACTAGTTTTGATAACTAATGAGAAAAATCACTGATAAGAATGAGCGAAGAGAGAAAATAGCCTGGAAAGGACAAAAAGATTTCATTCGAAGTTGAACAATGTGAATTAAGTAAAAGCAAAAATTTCTGTTCGACGAAGTAAAAAACATAGTACGACACGTCCTGAAACATAGCTGGAAGATTGCCAGAAAAAAACCGCAATAGCTTTGTAGATCTGCAGTCTCAAAATAAACAGTAAGAAAAACCAAAAAAAATCTTTTCATTGAAGGGTGATGTGTTATATTTTGATTTAAAATCTGTAAAAGTTTTTGCTGCCTCCATTAGCTGCTCTCTGATAACCTTCATTGACAGTGACACACACCCATTTGAACTTATCTCTTTGAATTAATATAAATAAAGTCAATTTCAAAGTGAGGAGGTCATTTTTGTGAGGTAAGTCAAGTGTGACCAAAAATTTTATCACGCAAATGATTTAAAAAAACTCGCTCCACTAAGAGGAAAAAATGACTTCACGCAAGCACTTCAGTTTAAACTGCATGAACTAATGAACAAAAAGCACATTTGAAGTGATTGTGACGTCATATGGTCGTAACAAAAAAGGCGACGACGAAATAAACAAAAACCAGAAGGCCAATAATGGCCCCAGCTATTGCTAGGCGGCTATTAAAAACAATCCAAACTTAGAACTACTGTATCAGACCAGCAGATCATTTAAACTACGCCAGCCAAAACGTGAAGCACATCAAAAGTGGGAGAAATTAAAAAAAAAACCAAACAAACTAAACACAAAAATAACGAATTTTGAACCATTTAAATTCACCCATTAACTCACTCAAAAGCCTTCAAAGAGGTTTATTGGCCAGTAAAAAGGGAAAACATAGCCGGCAGATTGCCGGAAAAAAGCCGCCGTTGACGAGCTTGATGCACATCGGGATTCGAACAGAAAAAAAAGGAGATAAATTGACCAAATTTTTTCTATTTTTTAGTGTCACAAGGTGTTTAAATCCGGCATGCAATTTCAGTTAGATTCTAAAACTATACTAAATTCAGCTTCTAAACTGACAGATAATAAGCTTAATACCAAAGTCAGCTAGCCAACACACTAATAAACTTTGATAACAAAAATCTCAATGACTTAATGACCGAGCTTTATCGGTTTATCCCGTCTCTTTTGATTTTGCCTTTTTGACCTTGACTGTATTCACTATTTTGCGTAATTCATTGAGTGAGTGGATTTAAAAACCATTCAGTTGAAACAGTGAGTGAGGTAAGTCAGAAGTCAAACGTGAAAGTCGTGAAAATATAAAACGAAAAACGGGATCCAAATGTAAAGCGAACTAAGAAAAGAGCGCCTAAATAATAGCCGTTTGAGAGGCTGACGGCGGCTATTAATAAAAATAACAAATATAGAAATGTGACAAATACTTACATGAAATTGAAAATTGCAAAACTTAATTAAATGTTGCAAAAATTTGTGATATTAAATCTTCAGAACCATTTAATTGCCTCCAGAGGTTCTCCAAAATTCAAGCCTTAAAAAGTTTAATCGGCTAATAAAGAAGGCTTAATTTGCTAATAAGTTTAATCGATAAACTAGGAACATGACAAATAATTTAGGGAAATTTAGAAAAAATATCTTTATCAGGAAAAAATGAAAAATTTGTTATTTTAAAAAGCCGAATAAAAGAAACAGTTTCAAGAAATTGCAGATTTTATCAGAAGATTGAAAAAATTTACGAAATCTAAAAAACATCCACTGTGACTAGAAACCACGTGAAAACCTAATATCAAATCTTAAAAGAGTTTCTGTGGTCCTGGGCTTGAAAAACTCAAGAAAGGCCAATAGTTTTCATACCTAATGAGAAAAATCACTGAAAACTCCGAAATATGACGAAAAACACGAAAAACGGCAACATTTTTTACTGCAAAACTCCTAAAATTGACTTTTTAACCTTAAACTACGGCCTTCCCGGTAGCTTCATCACACTAAGCACTTGCACTTGAAGAACTAATAAACGCGGCTAAGGGCCTCTAATGAAACTTAATGTCCGCTGGCGCTACCTGTTTATCCCGTTTTTAAGGACGACAAGTCAGATGGATCAGACGAAAAATCGGTCAAGCGAAAAATCGCACAAGAGAGACCAACAGGACTAATATAATTGTTACAAACTTCGTTTGAGAGCAATTAAAAGTGATATCAGTGAAATCAAAAGGTCATATCAACAAATATAAAACCAATAAAACCGAACAACTTGCCCAAGACAGTATAAACTTGAAAAAGAATAACATTGCCAAAAAGCGTCTAAAAAAGTGATATCACAAAAATAGCTCAAGATTGCATCTTGAAGTCTAATATATCATTGAGGTCGCCAAAAAATGCTAGCAAACGTACAGTCACTTCAAGATGTTTTAAAAATACCACTTTACCCAAAAAAAACAGCATCGAAAAAAGTCTTACGTAATAAAAAAAATTTAGCTCGCTTAGCAAAAATTCTCACACCTATATTTCTCGCACTCTCCCAAAAATGGGGTTTGATCAAACATGATTCTCTGCTCTTCAATTCGTTCAGCCGTTTGACCTAAACACTTAGTTTTCACGAGCGGTATTGACTTTTACACACTTTTTTAAATATACTCCAAAAAATCATCGATAAAAAAGACACTCCGCCAATACTCGTCTTGGAGTCGTAAAAACTAGGACCGCTATAATAACAGGCTGAGAAGATGAGGGCGGCTATTAAAAATTTTATATTGTGTTCCATCTCAGAATGTGTGTTCTACTCTAAAGCGTGAAAGGTCTTGAGTGGCAGACTCGCTATGCTCTGAACATTCGAAACTCGATTTCCGTTTATGTGTGGTCATTTTTTCCCGGCTGGTGAGTACTTTGATAATTATGTGAGCACGCCACGGGTTGCGTAGTATGCACCCTTAAACTGAAGATTTGAGAACTTAAATCCTTCACAACCTGAGTGTTCCATTTGCTTCTCTCGCCTCGAGGACGAGGATCCAGCGGCACTTTCACCTCCCTCTGCAGCCGTGGTCTCCCACAAAGCATGCAAGATCACACTCAATTTGGGGTCACTTTGCATCTTGTCCTCTATCTTCTCCCTTTCATCCTGACTCTGTGCTTGGGCCAACAAGGTGCAATAGAGCACTGTGTTTCTATTCTGCACTAGTTTCTTAATAAATGCGAACTGGTCGAATGACAGAAGACCCACCAATTGGTTCTCGCAATCTCTGTTGTCCCCAGCCGACTGAAGCAATTTCAAATCACGGTAAATAGTCGGATTCAGCAAGCGACTACTTACTGAATCACAACATGTCGAATATCGAATTTCGTCGATATATTTTACACTATAATAAACTTTAACAAGAATACTGAAAACGGGCGAAAAAAATTTTAACCAAATTTTTTGGATTGTTCACCTAAGTTATGTACAATGCCTATTTCTGCTAATTTGTACTTCCTAACCAGATATTTAGCTACTTATTCTGCAAAAAAGTAACGAAAATCAGATGATTTGTGACGAGAACAAATTGACTAAATAAAGCTATGTGGATAAGGTAGCTAAAGTACCTTTAGAATAGCCAACACCTCGTCAGCTTTCTTTTGACTCGCATGTGCATCACTGTAGACCTTGCTAAGGTTCCTTTGCAGCCAGTAGGCATCAATGTCTCTTGGATTCAGCTCCTCTCCCGATTTTGACCCCTTCTTGCTCGCAGCTGCTGTCAATCCGGCATTTAGGTGTTTTTTGGCCTCTTGTTTTTCTTTGCCTACATCAGAAACTGAATCTTATTCTTTTTCAGACAACGCTTCTGAGTAGAAAAATTGCCACTCACAGGCTGATTTTAAGTGTGTTCAATCCTATACCATCGAAAATGCATGTCTAATGGCAGTCAAATGAAGAGAATGCAAGCAAAACATAACTGACCCTCTGATTTATCTCCCTCCCCTTCACCCTCAGCTGTGTCCATATCGGTGTCACTTCCCTCATCTTCCTCGTCATCTTCACTGTCGCTCCCTTTGTCCCTCACCTCCCCATACACGTTGTCTCCTCCACCTGGTTCCAAACCAGTATTGTCCTGGTTCTCTTCATCTGAGTCGTCAAACTGCACGTTTACACCGTAGGTCTCATCTATCTCGTCGTTCTCTGTAAACAAAGAGGGACCCATTCATTTGCCCAAGAGGATTAACATAGCAAAACATTAGTAGAAATATAATGAACAAAAGATTTCACATTAAAATTATAGGTGCAAAAATTCACTAGAATGACGGCAGTAAAAAATACTTCAACAACTAAACATACACAGCAGATTGCCGGCAAATAGCCATCATTGATTCCCATAACCACAATTAGGATTGGAAAAAACCAAAATGGGAAATTGAAGTGATTTTTTTAAAAAGAGCAAGTTATTTCGATTGGATTTCATACCTAGACATACTCCTGTTTCTTACTGAGAAGATGCAGTCGTCGGTATCAATACCGTTAAAAATTAGACCTGATAACTAAGACTAATTACAACAAATCTCAAAAACCGGGCATCTATACTGGTCTTCATGGGTTTATCCCATTTCGATTCTTGATCTCTCTTTCGATACTTTTTCTGTTCATTCTAGACTGCTGTAGAGCAATTGCTGTTTTAGAGCACTGTGAGCGAAAACTGAAAAAAACAAAGATAAGTCAAACGACTTCAGTCGTAGGAGGGATAGCTATTAGGGGGGACTAAATTCTCTAAATGGGGCTTCGGATCTTTTCCGTCTGCGCCCCCAGTACGTTATGCGCCCCCCAGTTACAGAGCACGTGTCATTACACAGTAAATCATTATGTAAGAATATTGCACGTGCGTCTGGGGGGCGCAAATAATATGCGCCCACTAAGCTGGGGGGGGGGGGCACAAACGGAAAAGATCCGGGGCTTCAAATGACGCATTGAGAGGTTATTATATCACGCAAAGCCCAATTATTCAAAGGCGTAAAAGTCACTCAAAAAATCAAAACGCTCAAGCGATAATTTTTCCGTCGAGCGTAAAAAAGACGCATTAACAATAATTCATTTAAACTTCGTTCAAGAGCAATTAAAATTAATCTTAATACATTACAAGTACGCATAAAACATACCCGGCAGATCGCCAAAAAAATTTACTTGTGATTTCCATAAACCCGATTGGGAGTGAAGACCAACTATCGAAAGAAAAGACTTCATGCATAATGTTGAACAAGATGAGAACTAAAGTAAAGGAAAGCAAAATTTTATTAGATGACGTAAGAACAAAATAGAGCCGGCTGAGACAGACAATGAGAGCGGATGGTATAAGAAAACTTTCCATTGTGTAATTTCAGTTATGCAATCATTAATATTCGCCGTCCTTAAACATTAACTGAAATGCAGGAGGCAAAAACGTTAACAAAGTAAAATTTTCCTCAAACTCTGCTCAAAACTAAAATTTTTCCGTCATAATTATTAACAAAGCCTGCTTAGTGATAACCAAATTTCGATTATTTTCGAACCAAAATATGCTAGAAGCAATATGCGTCTTGTTTAAACCAAATTCAATAAACACCAACAAAATAAATATGTGTAAAATTGTCAAAATCCAAAAAAAAGGTCTAATCCAAATTAGCTAAAACTTCAATTCGCTTAAAACTCCAGCTTAATTTACAAAAAATATGAGATCCCATCAGAACTAAGTCATTTTTAAACATAGCCCGCATATTGCCAAAAAAGCCGCCGTTGACGCACCTGATGCACATCGGGATTGAAACAAAGAAAAAAAAGAAGATAAATTGACTGAATTTTTTTCTGCTTTTTTTTAGTAACAAAAACTGATCTAATTTAGCGTGTAGTTTCAGTTGGATTCTAAAACTGTGCTTAATTCAGCTTCTAAATCTTATTAGCTGAAAGCTAACAAGCTCAATACCAATGTCAGCTAGCAAACAGTGTAATGCTATTTGATACCTTAATTCTCAATGACTTAATGACCGGGCTTTAACCCATTTCTTTTGATCTTTTGACTTTGACAGTATTTACCACATTGCGTATTTGAAAGCGAATTTTAAAAAAAGGACAGCGCCTAAATATTAGCCGTTGAGCGGCTGACGGCGGCTATAAATTAAAAATACCATTGAAACTATTGTAAAAACCACAGAAAAACATTGAAAAAGCCGAACATGAACAAAGAAATTTTGCAGCTCAATTCAACTCACATCATTTTCTCGCTCTCTCGAGAACACCAATATAAACAAAAAACATTTCCGGCGGATTGACCGAAAAGAACCGCGATAGATACTCCTCGTTGCCTTCCATGTATTGAAACAACTAATGAAATAAGATAGATAGATTGACCACCAGAGTCTTAATAGACCACCAGACTTTTTGGTTAATTTCGGATTGTCATTTTTATGAGCCACATACAATCTACAAGGAAAACACCCCAACTAAAATTCGAAATCAAAAATTCAAGACTCTAATACCAAAGAATTAGGGCATACAACTTAGGCACTAATTAGATGCACAACATTGACATTTAACTATTGTTCAAAAAATTTAAAGTTCATTAAGCGAGTTCAGAAGTCATTCTTTTGGTCATTTGAGGTAAGTCACGCAACTGACCTAAAAGCAGAAAAAATGATGTCACGCACACAAGTTTTAACTGCAAAGCAGTAGAAATCACTGAAACTGAAAAAGTCAATTTCAAGAAGTCAGGTCGCAAGAATAATCAATGAAGAAGACGAATTTAATAGCTGCGAAAAACAAAACTCTAATAATTCAAAACTGACCGATTGGCAGAAAATAGCCGCAATAGCTACGTGGATCTTCAGTGTCAAAAAGAAAGTAAAAGAACCAAAAAAAATTGAGAAAAAACTGTTTTAAAAACGCGAACAAAAAATTTTGATCGCCCGCAGAATTTTTTTGCACCTCACTTTCTCGCTCTCTCGGAAAGAGCGTTATGAACAAAAACTACTCTTTTCACTCCACTCCTCAACTTTGTTAAGCAACCAAACCTCCAAAGTTTTTCACGCGTTTCTTTTCCTGCTTCAAAATTCATTCCAATAAGTGATTTAAAAAATGATTTCTCCATTACTCCTCTTCGAGTCGAAAATACTTTGGATTGTAAAAAAGACATAGCACCAACTCAATTCAATTCTTGGAGTGTAAAAAACCAAGAGCACCACAATATAGCTCCGCTCAGCTTACAGCTTTGCAAATATAAACATAAACCGACAAACATCGAAAAAATTTCTCTCTATTGACAGCCGGTGTAATTTAGTTCAGGGCTGTAGCCCAGATAAGTTTTTTTATGGCTGTAAAAACATCAGCCAAAGGTAGGATAAAAAACCCGACTCCCGGAGTACAATTCCGTCACCTCGACGGAGGTACTAAACACTCGGCTATCAGGGCTTTGTCATCTAATCTCTAATAATCGGTTTCGGTTGAACAACAAACTTTACTTCGGAGTGAGAGCAATTGAAACCACTCAAAAGTCAAGAAGAAGTGCGCAAAAAAGTCACTTGAGAAGTCAAAGATTATTCCAGAAGAAAAGCGCAAAAGGGTCAAGCAAAAAATTTGCAAAAAAGACCCACACGTTAACCACAATTGCTTCTAATTCAAGAGCAAGTGATTAAGGATTGTATTTAACTAGAACATAGCTGGCAGATTGACGTACAATTCAAAGAATTTTCATTAAAAAAACGAAAAAGCTAGAACTAGTCAGGACAATAAGTGAATTGGGAAAACCATTTCCAAAAAAATCAGATCAAAAAACAAAAAAGAACAGAAATCAAGGTCAAAATGCCGCTAAGAACAAAAACCACTAGCGAGAAAAGTAAATTTGATTCTAACAAAAAACTAGGCCTTAAATGAACTATGAATGGATTGGGAACACCAAAATATGAGATCCCATCAGAACTAAGTCATTTTTAAACATAGCCCGCATATTGCCAAAAAAGCCGCCGTTGACGCACCTGATGCACATCGGGATTGAAACAAAGAAAAAAAGAAGATCAATTGACTGAATTTTTTTCTGCTTTTTTTTCAGTAACAAAAACTGATCTAATTTAGCGTGTAGTTTCAGTTGGATTCTAAAACTGTGCTTAATTCAGCTTCTAAATCTTATTAGCTGAAAGCTAACAAGCTCAATACCAATGTCAGCTAGCAAACAGTGTAATGCTATTTGATACCTTAATTCTCAATGGCTTAATGACCGGGCTTTAACCCATTTCTTTTGATCTTTTGACTTTGACAGTATTTACCACATTGCGTATTTGAAAGCGAATTTTAAAAAAGGACAGCGCCTAAATATTAGCCGTTGAGCGGCTGACGGCGGCTATAAATTAAAAAGACCATTGAAACTATTGTAAAAACCACAGAAAAACATTGAAAAAGCCGAACATGAACAAAGAAATTTTGCAGCTCAATTCAACTCACATCATTTCCTCGCTCTCTCGGAAACACCAATATAAACAAAAAACATTTCCGGCGGATTGACCGAAAAGAACCGCGATAGATACTCCTCGTTGCCTTCCATGTATTGAAACAACTAATGAAATAAGATAGATAGATTGTCTTTTAATAGACCACCAGACTTTTTGGTTAGATTCGGATTGTCATTTTTATGAGCCACATACAATCTACAAGGAAAACAACCCAAGTAAATTCGAAATCAAAAATTCAAGACTCTAATACCAAAGAATTAGGGCATACAACTTAGGCACTAATTAGATGCACAATATTGACATTTAACTATTGAATGTTCAAAAAATTTAAAGTTCATTAAGCGAGTTCAGAAGTCATTCTTTTGGTCATTTGAGGTAAGTCGCGCAACTGACCTAAAAGCAGAAAAAATGATGTCACGCACACAAGTTTTAACTGCAAAGCAGTAGAAATCACTGAAATTGAAAAAGTCAATTTCAAGAAGTCAGGTCGCAAGAATAATCAATGAAGAAGACGAATTTAATAGCTGCTTCGCAGCTATTAAAAACAAAACTCTAATAATTCAAAACTGACTGATTGGCAAAAAATAGCCGCAATAGCTACGTGGATCTTCAGTGTCAAAAAGAAAGTAAAAGAACCAAAAAAATTGAGAAAAAACTGTTTTAAAAACGCGAACAAAAAATTTTGATCGCCCGCAGAATTTTTTTGCACCTCACTTTCTCGCTCTCTCGGAAAGAGCGTTATGAACAAAAACTACTCTTTTCACTCCACTCCTCAACTTTGTTAAGCAACCAAACCACTCCAAAGTTTTTCACGCGTTTCGTTTCCTGCTTCAAAATTCATTCCAATAAGTGATTTAAAAAATGATTTCTCCATTACAGCCGGTGTAATTCAGTTCAGGGCTGTAGCCCAGATAAGTTTTTTTATGGCTCTAAAAACATCAGCCAAAGGTAGGATAAAAAACCCGACTCCCGGAGTACAATTCCGTCACCTCGACGGAGGTACTAAACACTCGGCTATCAGGGCTTTGTCATCTAATCTCTAATAATCGGTTTCGTTTGAACAACAAACTTTACTTCGGAGTGAGAGCAATTGGAACCACTCAAAAGTCAAGAAGAAGTGCGCAAAAAAGTCACTTGAGAAGTCAAAGATTATTCCAGAAGAAAAGCGCAAAAGGGTCAAGCAAAAAATTTGCAAAAAAGACCCACACGTTAACCACAATTGCTTCTAATTCAAGAGCAAGTGATAAAGGATTGTATTTAACTAGAACACAACTGGCAGATTGACGTACAATTCAAAGAATTTTCATTAAAAAAACAAAAAAGCTAGAACTAGTAAGGACAATAAGTGAATTGGAAAAACCATTTCCAAAAAAATCAGATCAAAAAACAAAAAAGAACAGAAATCAATGTCAAAATGCCGCTAAGAACAAAAACCACTAGCGAGAAAAGTAAATTTGATTCTAACAAAAAACTAGGCCTTATATGAACTATGAATGGATTGGGAACACCATTTAGAAAAAATCCGATCCAAAAATTTGAATTAGTAAAAACCACAGTAAAATTGCCGCATGTGAACAAAAAACCACTAGCGAGAAAGCGAATTTTTCAAACAACGTTTTTTCACTCTACTTTAAAATTACAGCGAAAAAATTTTACGCCACAAAACCACTCTCGTTTTCGCTCCATTTCCTATTTCGGCGTGACCAAAATCCTTACTCCAATTTGACTTCAAAAATAAAAAATGTGTGAACAGATCTTAAAAAAAACAGCGCCCCAATACAATTCAAATTCTTTGAATTGTAAAAATTCTTTGTATTGTAATAAAAAGGAGACGGTCAAAGTTGCTTCCAAACACACAACTAATAAATTAGATAATTGCGAGAAAGATCTTTGATTGAAAAGTTGGAATGAAAACTAAAAAACGAAAAAGCCGACGTGATCAAAAAAATTCGTTATATTAGCAACTTTTTTTCACAACTAATTTTTCCGCTTTTAATATTAACAATTGTTTTCATCGATATGATCAGAAAATCATTCTCTCTTCTCTGCTTTTCAATTAGTTAAGTTATCTATAAAAAAAAGGGTTATCTATATGCGCCGTTCTCTCAAGAACTTTTTTCAAAGTCGATCACTGAACGCAGCGCATGCTCAATCAACTTCTCTCGCTTAGCGACTATCGGTTCACCCTGACCGCTTTTCTCACTTTCTCTTTTAGGTCAAAATGCCGCGTGAACAAAACTACTTCCTTTAAAAAAAAGACCGAGAGAAAACAAATGCTCCTCTTCGAGTCGTAACAAAGTATGTATAACGAAAAACGTGAAAAAGGTAAAGCGCATTAAAAAACATTGCCGGAAGAATTCCGGAAATGACTCGAAGTAGAAAAGCGACCATCTTAACTGACCTAATGCATATTTGACATAATTATATTAATCATAAAATTAATTCCTAAAAAATTTAAAAAAACTATCAACCATAACGAACGAGCAAGACCTGCTTGTCTAAGAGAATGAATCGATTTAGGAACCCTTAATACCATTGACGAGAGAGAACAATGAATCGATTGTAAAAACCATTTAGAAAAAAATCCGATCCAAAATATCGAAAAAACAGTAAACATCAAAGTGAAATTGCCGCATGTGAACAAAAAAACCACTTGAAAGAAAGCGAAGTTTTGTTCAAACACCGTTTTCTCACTCTACTTTAAAATTAGAGTGAAAAAATTTCACGCCCCAAAACCACTCTCGTTTTCGCTCCATTTCCTATTTCGGCGTGACCAAAATCACTACTCCAATTTGACTTCAAAAATCATGAAAATGTGTGAACAGATATTAAAAAAACAGCGCCCCAATACAATTCAAATTCTTTGAATTGTAAAAACCAAGAGAAGGCCAATAATAGCCCAAGCTATCGCTGCGCGGCTATTAATACCGTTATTATTTATGCAAATTCATGCAAGTCGTCATTCTTCATGCCAACGGGATCATTCATGCTTCAGCCCCTCTTTATTTAAACTACCTGCGTTGTATTTGTCGGCGTTCTGAAAATCTGTGATTTTCCTGGTAAGGTTGACAAGAAGTGCGTATCTCTCATCAGGCAGGGATCCCAACATTGACTCGACCTCTTTGCGTCTTTCTTTCTCCTTCCTGTTCTCTGTCTTGAGAGCTATCAATACTTCATCTGCTGCTCCACACAGAACATCACGAGGCTAGAAATCAAATAACTGCGTCGAAAAGCATTGAACAAAATTCAACAGAAGCAAGAGGCTGTTCAGGTTATAGCTGCAATATTGCCAGAAAAAACAGCGAAATCATCGTAGATTTGCAGCCTCAAAAAGATAACAAAAAGACAGTAAAAATACTCTTCTTTTTATTCGTTGAGATATAATTTATTTGCTGCTTCTAATAGCTTCTTTTAAATGACCCCCAATTAAAGTGACACGCACACACAGACACACACACGCACACACACACACACACACACACACACACACACACACACACACACACACACACACACGCAAACACTCACGCACGCACGCAAACACGCACGCACGCACGCACACACTCACCCACGCACACACACACACACACAAAACACACAAACACAACACACACACACACAACACACTCACGCACGCAAACACACACACACACACACAAACACACACACACACACACACGCACACATGACACACAATACACAAACACAACACACACTCACAACACACAAACACAACACATACACAACACACACTCGCACGCACGCACACACACACACCCACACACACACACATAACATACACACACAACACAAACACAACACACACACACACACACAGCACACTCACGCACGCAAACACGCACACACACACACAACACACACACACACACATAACACACAAACACAACACACACAACACACTCACGCACGCACACACACACACACGCACGCACACACACACACACGCACACATGACACACACACACACAACACACACACGCACACATGACACACACACACAACACACAAACACAACACACACACACAAAACACTCACGCACGCACACACACACACACGCACGCACACACACACAAATACGCACGCACGCTAACACGCACACAGAGACACACAACACACACACACACAAACACACAAAACGCACACACACAAACACACAACACGAACACACACAACACACACACTCAACAAACACAACATACACACACATACATACACGCACACACAAACGCACGCACAAACAAACACGCACACACAACACACACGCACAACACACACACACACATGACACACGCAACACACACACAGCACACAACACACACACACACAACACACACACACTCAACACACACGCACACACACATACAATCACAACACTTACACACACTAGCACACACACACACACACATGCACACACACACACACGCACGCACACACACACCCACACACACACTCAACACACACACAACACATACACACAACAAACACACACATAACACACACAAAACACAAGCACACACACAACACACACACACACACAAACGCACGCACAAACACAACACATACACAAACACAACAAACAAACACAACGCACACTCACGCACGCACGCACGCACGCACACACACACGCACGCACACACACACATACACATGCACACACACACACACACACACGAAGACACACAACACACACACACAACACGAACACACACAACACACACACTCAACAAACACACAACATACACATACACACACACAAACGCACACACAGACACAACACACACAACACACACATGACACCCACGCAACACACACACATGACACACACACACACACAACACACAAACAACACACACGCACATTACGCACGCACACATACACACACAACACATACACACACATGACACACAAACAACACACGCTCAATCACAACACACACACACACACCCACAAACACAACACCCACACACACACACACACACAACACGAACACACACAACACGAACACACACAACACACACACTCAACAAACACACAACATACACATACTCACGCACACACAAACGCAAGCACAGAAACACGCACACACAACACACACATGACACACACGCAACACACACAATACACATACACACACACTCACAACACACAAACACAACACACACGCACAACACGCACGCAGACATACACACACAACACATAGACACACATGACACACAACACACGCTCAATCACAACACACACACATCCACACACACAACACCCACACACACACAACACGAACACACACAACAAACTCACAACATACACACACTCACGCACACACAAACGCACGCACACAAACACGCACACACACACACAACACACACACTCATGACACACACGCAACACACACACATGACACACACACAACACACACACACACTCACAACACACAAACACAACACAGACGCACAACACGCACGCACACACGCACAATCACAACACACACACACACGCACGCACACACACACAATCACAACACACACACACACACACGCACACACAAACACACATGCACACACACACGCGAACACACACGCACGCACACACACACACGACACACAAACACACACAACACACGCACACACACAAACGCAAGCACACATACGCACACACACAACACATACACACAACACACACACATGACACACACACAACACACAAACACAACACACACTCACACGCAAACACGCACACACACACGCACACACACAACACATACACTCACAACACACACAGCGCAAACGCACAAAGCACACAAGCACACGCACACACACATACACACACGCGAAGACACGCACGCACGCTCACACACACACACGCACACACACATACACACGTACGCACGCACACATACACACACACGCACACAACACACACACACACAACACACGCACACTCACAACACACACCCACACACACACACAACACACACACAACACATACACACACACACAACACGCACACACACAACACGAACACACACAACACACACACTCAACAAACACACACGCACACACAAACGCACGCACAAACACACGCACACACAACACACACGCACAACACACACACACACACATGACACATACACACACAACACACACTCAACACACAAACACAACACACACGCACACACACACAATCACACACACACACATGCACACACACACGCACGCACGCTCACGCACACACACACACGCACACACACACACACACACGCACGCACACACACACCCACACACACACACACTCAACACACACAACACATACACACAACACACACACATAACATACACACACAAAACACAAGCACACACACACACACAAACGCACGCACACACACGCACACACACACACACACACGCGAAGACACACGCACGCACTCTCACACACATACGCACATTTACACACACACGCACGCACGCACACACACACACGCACACACACAACACACACACAACACGAACACACACACACTCAACAAACACACAACATACATACACACACACAACACACACACACATACAACACACACACACACATGACACACACACAACACACACACACACAACACACAAACACAACACACACGCACAACACGCACGCACACATACACGCACAACACATACACACACATGACACACACACACACACAACACACGGTCAATCACAACACACACACGCACCCACACACACACACACACACACACACACACAACACCCACACACACAACACGAACACACACACTCAACAAACACACAACATACACACACACGCACACACAAACGCAAGCACACAAACACGCACACACAACACACACACATGACACACGCGCAACACACACACACATGA
Organism: Convolutriloba macropyga; assembly: GCF_964194025.1. NCBI lineage: Eukaryota > Metazoa > Xenacoelomorpha > Acoela > Convolutidae > Convolutriloba > Convolutriloba macropyga. The sequence goes on from NC_134468.1 coordinate 67,062,742, forward strand.
CACACACACAACACACAAACACAACACACACGCACACACACACAATCACACACACACACATGCACACACACACGCACGCACGCTCACGCACACACACACACGCACACACACACACACACGCACGCACACACACACCCACACACACACACACTCAACACACACAACACATACACACAACACACACACATAACATACACACACAAAACACAAGCACACACACACACACAAACGCACGCACACACACGCACACACACACACACACACACACACGCGAAGACACACGCACGCACTCTCACACACATACGCACATTTACACACACACGCACGCACGCACACACACACACGCACACACACAACACACACAACACGAACACACACACACTCAACAAACACACAACATACATACACACACACAACACACACACACACATACAACACACACACACACATGACACACACACAACACACACACACACACAACACACAAACACAACACACACGCACAACACGCACGCACACATACACGCACAACACATACACACACATGACACACACACACACACAACACACGGTCAATCACAACACACACACGCACCCACACACACACACACACACACACACACACACACACAACACCCACACACACAACACGAACACACACACTCAACAAACACACAACATACACACACACGCACACACAAACGCAAGCACACAAACACGCACACACAACACACACACATGACACACGCGCAACACACACACACACATGACACACACACAACACACACACACACACTCACAACACACAAACACAACACAGACGCACAACACGCACGCACACACACACAATCACAACACACACACACGCGAACACACACGCACGCACGCTCACACGCAGGCACGCACACACACCCCCCACACACACACACACAAACACACACACACACACTGACACACACAACACACACACATGACACACATACACAACACACGCACAACACAAACGCACGCACACATACGCACACACACAACACACACCCAACAAATACACACTCAACACACACACATGACACACACACACAACACACAAACACAACACACACTCACGCACGCACACACGCACGCACGCACACACGCACGCATGCACACACAACACATACAATCACAACACACACACAGCGCAAACGCACAAAGCACACACACACACGCACACACACATGCACACACACACGCGAAGACACGCACGCACGCTCACACACACACACACACGCACACACACACACGCACGCACGCACACATACACACACACACGCACACACAACACACACACAAGACACACACACAACACACGCACACTCACAACACACACACACACACACACACAACACATACACACACACAACACACACATACAACACACACCCACAACACACACGGGCACAAACACACGCACACGAAGAGAGAGAGAGAGAGAGAGAGAGAGAGAGAGAGAGAGAGAAAGAAAGACAAACACACACAGTTGACCTTAACTCTTGAATTACAGTAAGGAAAAGTCATTTCTGAGAGTGAGGAAAGTCACATGCAAACAGAAATTTAATCAGCGAATGAAACGACATGGCAGGACATCATTGAATTGCAACGAACGAAAAATTGCACGAAAGAAATAATGAGAACAAGCCTATTTGGAGTGACCGAGATGTCGCATGGTCGTAAAAAAAATCTAAGACAAAATAAACATAGCACAGGTCTTGAGGTCCTAAAAAGTTTTTTTAACAGACCAAAAAACAAAACCAAGCAATTGATTTGGAAAATCATTCACAAAACAAACAAATAAAAAGCCGAAACACTACAAAATGCAAGTGAAATTGCCGAATAAGAACAAAAAACCACTATCAACAAAACAATTTCAAACACATTTTTCTCCAAATAACTTACAATTTTAGTTAAAACAAAGCATGCCGCAAAACCACTCAATTTTCGCTCCATTTTCTGCTTGGGTGTGAACAAATTCACTTGACTCCAAAGCCATAAAAAAGTAAGAACAGATCATTAAAAAAATGAAATAGCAAGAATGACCCAAAGACTCGTCTCTGGCACGAAAATCAATTTTTCAATTAACTGGTACCAACTAAATCAACCAATAAAACAAAAGAAAATAGAATCAAATTAATAAAAAAAATTAGCCCAAAAACTAACTGGAGTAAAATTAGAACACTCCAATTACACCTAAAAATTATTCCATTTCAAGTACAACTAAAAACACAAAATCGTTTGTTTATTGCAACTGAAAACATCAAGATCACAGCAAAAGGCCAGCTATTTCAAGCTCACGAATATTTCTGGAGAACTCTTGGAGAAAAATGCAAGAAATTGATAAAACATAAATTGATAAATGGAAAACTTTTTAATTTTCCGTCATTGTTGGCAACAGCGATACACCAAAAAATATAAATACACCAAATAACCAAATAACTGTTGACATTTGGCATAAGACAGCTGAGTAATAGGCATCGTTTCATCGTCCCAATAAAAGCGATAGAGCAGAACAATGGACAAAAAACTAGCTAAAATAGCTGAAAAACCTCAAAAATACCATAACACTCGATTTAATTATATAAAAATCATTTTTTAAAAATCTCTGAAAATAATTTAAACTACAATTTTAGCTGATTTAAACCAGTGCACCCAAAAATATAAACTGTTTGAAAAAGCCGCACGTGAACTAGAAATTTCGCTCGCTTACACAATATTTTTTATTACTTTTTTCAATTACTTTAGTTTAGAATAACCTTGTAGAATAACCTTGTAAAACAGACCACATGTGAGCAAATAAATCCGCTCGCAGGGCGAATTTCATTTCTACACTTACATTTTCTGCTGTTTCAAAAGAAGGAATGGAGAACATTACAATTCTCTTCTCCACTTATCGAGTTCGTTCAAAATTTACGCAATCTCTCAACTTGATGTTTTTCTCGCTCACTTGTCAAAAGAAAGCAGTCGGAATAATTCTGGTAATGGCTCGAAGAGTCGTTGCTGCCAGAAAAACTGTCCTTTAATCAATTGGCGCCAATTAAAGCCACGCTTAACCAACTGAACTAAAACATAACCGACTAACGTCGGGCGAATTGCTCTCAAACGACCGACGAGCGGTTGGCCTCAGGGCGCTACCTCTTTATCCCGTTTCTAAAGACAAAAGTAAACTGGGTCAGACAAAAAATCGGCCAAGCGAAAAATTGCATAAAAGACAAACAGGATTATTATATTTGCCACAAATTGCTTTTGAGAGCAATTAACGATGGCTTCCTAAAAAGTGCCTGTTAAATCATTTATGATAAAAACATTTCAACTATCACTCATTGATAATGAGGATCAGAGATGATGACATTACGCCACATAACAGCAGCTGAAGTGCGGCATCAACAAAGAGAGAGAGAGAGAGAGAGAGAGAAAGAGATAAAACGTGAACGAGAAAGAGAAGGAAAGGAACCCTAACCAAAAGAGAGAGAAAGAGACAGGAATATCTTCCATGATTCGATTCGACACTTCAACTTCTAGTTTTCTAACCTTGTTAATAAATAAATCATATAGAAAAAACTGAAAAAGGTATAATTAAAAAAGTTTTCATTTTCGTAATAAAGAAAGATCAAAATCAATTTTTGTCTCGAGCGTTCTGTCAAGTAACCCATCTCCGAGACGGGAAAAGTTTCGTTGGCCAGTAATGGTCGCTAAACTCAGAAACGGAAAAAAAATGAAAAAGTTTGAAAACTGCAAACTTTAAAAAAATCTTGCTAAAATTCAAGATATTAATATCTTAAGAACACTTTCATTGTCTTAAAAAAATCTCCGGAATCCCTGTTCCAAGCCTGAAATAGTTTTACAGGCTCATAAAGATCCATACACTTGGAACAAAAAAATTTCTCAAAAATTAGAAAAATTTAAATTTTATCCAAAAATAACTAAAAACGGAGTTAAAGCAATGTTGATCACCATCCCATCAACTCTATAAACTATGCAGCAGCTTATTATCAAAAGGAGGAGGTCCCAGGGCCTCTGTTGCCGGAAAAAATTCAAAGAATAAAAAAATTGCAAAAATTTTAAAAAATTGCATAAATTCGTTATATTAAAATCTTGAACATTCCATTACGTCTATAATTTATGCAGTAACATATTATCAAACACTAAAAGAAGATCCGTGGCCCATGGGGCTAAAAAAATCATTACACCAAATTTCAAAAAACTTGAAAGGTTGAAAATTAATCCATGACCGAAAAAAATTTTCCAGTTACTTATTCTCAAACTCTTAACGGAGGCTTTTTGACCCTTGAGGCTCAAAAAATCTGAATAATGACTATAAAAGTAAAAACAAATGGCAAAAAATATCAAAAATATGCCAAAAATCTTGATGTTAAAATCTTGCAAGACATTCCATTTAATCTAGAAATTATTCAGTAACCTATTTTTACCTATTTTCAGCATATTTTCTAGAGGAGGTTCCTTGGCTCTTAAGGCTGAAAAAGTCTGAAAAAGACAAAAAAATTTCAAAAAACGAAAAAAATTTGTCAGTAACTAATTATCAAACTAGTTAGAATTTTTTCTGGCCCCTGGGTCTGGAAAGACCTGAATAAGAGAAAAATGTCAAAAAATTTGAAAAAATTCCACGTTTTGTCAACAAAATGCTAAAATTCGTTATGTTAAAATGTTGAAATCATTCCATTACCAATAGAAACAATTCAGTAACCTAATAGCAAACCCTAGAAGAGGTTCTTTGACACCTAGGAAGGATAAAAAACAAAAAAAGATCAAAAATTTTCAAAAAGCTTGAAAAAAATCGCAAAATAGTATAAAATTGCGTTTTTAGCAAGCGGTTGTTCGTCAGTAGCTAGCCTCGGGAGGGCGGGGGGTGCACCGGGGGCTGATTGGGGTGCATCACTGGGGTGGGGGGGGGGTGGGGGCAATAGGGGGGTCACCAGTGGGGGTGTCTTCAACGCTACCTGTTTATCCCGTTTTTGAGGACTAAAAGTCAAAAGCGTCAGACGAAAAATCGGTCAAGCGAAAAATTGCATAAAAAAGATCGCTACAAACTTCGTTTGAGAGCAATTAAACATTAGAAAACTTGAATTATTTTTCATAATACAACTGCATATAAAAAACATAGCCGGCAGATTGCCAGAATAGCTGCGAAATACACTTGCGTGCCGTAAAATACCGATGGAAAAAGATACAGAAGTGAGCTGATAGAAGTTATCGCCGCCGCCTATAAAACTTACAAGTTTAATTCTAAGGAGGTTGTTTTTGGGTGCAAAAAAATGTTTCACTGCCGCGGCTCGAACGGCCGATCTGATTAACCGCCAGTCGCCTTAACCACTCGGCTGTCGAGCCATGCAATCATTTTTCTTACAATCAACTTTGTTTTAGCAACAAACAACTTCTGAATAACCACAACTTAGGTCACGCAGAAAGCGCCAAATCAAGCGCAAAAAACCATCTAATTAGTGACGAGACAGAATGTTCAAGAACAAATGTAAAACGAAAATGGAGCGTCAGACACCGAAACAAAAAAAACCAAGAGCACCTCAATATAGCTACGCTCAGCTTACAGCTTCGCAGCTATTATAATTAATGTGTTCTAAAGAAACGAAAACGTTGAAAGGCTCAAAACACAATAGTCAAGCAATGACAGGCTCAAACTACTATTCTTTTCAAGTAAAATTGAAGACCTTAAATTGGCAAAATGGTAATAAATTCGGTCTTCTGTCAAATTTCTCAAAAAAATTAATGTTTTATACAAAGAAACAGCGCATTGGTTACAAAAAAAATCCCTCTAACAGAAAGCTCATTTCAACTCCCATTGAACGCAAAAGAAAGTTAAAGGGCAACAAAAAATGGAACAGCTCGAGAACCCAACAGGAAACGCTCCAAATTAGAATAAAACTCATATTCATTGCCCATAAACTCTGAAAACCACCCTACTTTTTGCTTAAGTTGACTGAAAGAATTCTGCCAACTAGCTTTGCCCGAAGTACTTTGATAAAAGGCGTAAGATTTTAACAAAATTCTACCACCGCCCCTGAAATAACTCCTGAAGAACATTTTGAAATCTTATAACAACCTAACAGATCTCAATTATATTAACATTTTATAGTTTTGTAATGTATACATGAATCGTTATTGCTGTTTCATCTCTAACTAGGCTTCCTAGACCATCATTTTTACTTTTTCACAAAAACAGCCATTAGTTAGGTCCACACGCGAGTTTGCTTTTAATCGCAGATTAACCGAACAACTTTTGTTCAGGAGAAAAGTAGACACATTCAAAGCAAAGCTCCAACAAACCTGATCTCCAAGTGCTTCTTGTATGAAGGTGAGCATGATCTCGTATGTCTGTCTGGTCTCCTGAGTCTTGGGACGGTACACAACTCCAGATGACACCAGTTCATCAACGCTTTCACTCAACAGAGTCGCACCTCTCATACGATCCACGTCATAACGTGCCTCGTCACGCTTGTCTCGCCTAGAACATACAAAAGTAGCAGCACGCTTTAGCATTATATGATAGAAGTGCCAATGAACCAGACAAAGGAATATACAATCGACTAACGTCGGGAGAACTGCTCTCAAACGACTGTCGAGCAGTTGGTTTCTACAGTAGCTATCTATGGTTTAGGTAGGCCAGCTTCAGCTTAAATGAAGGGGAATTTTGCTTAATTAAAGGTGGTATTTGTGCCCTCCAGCTTAGTGGGTTCGCATTATTTGCAAGCGCAAGTGTCATATTTATACATGATTTACAATGCACGCGCTGTATAACGGTGGGGGGGGGGGGGGGGTGTGCATAACATGGTGATTTGGAGGAGGGGTCGTCAAACTCAAAGAACCACTTTTGACACCATGAATTTACAGAATCGCGTACTTACAGTCCAGTTAACCGAAAGGCCCTAACACTTGATGCACTCCGGGCGTCACCTTTTAATCCCGTTTTCGAGGACAATTCAAAAGGTGCGATATATGTAATTCACAAATCACAATTACTCGACAAATGCCTGGTCTTGAATTCACGATAGAAATTAGATAACATTTAGGGTATAATGTTCTATCTCTATCCTGATGAGATCGCTTGTTTTATGTATGTTTTACAATTTGGTGCCATGAAAAGCCACTGAAAGACGTTTTCCAGTACCTATTTTTTCCAATCAGCGTTTTCATTAAGTTGAGTTTTGAGCGTCCAGTTTAAATAATTTGATTATCAGGTTTAAGTAAACGATTCAGGGATGTTTCATATCCGTTTGTCAATTTGCGTACATATTAAACAGATGATAATTGATTTATATACAGCAAGGCGTTCGCCAACCACAGCGATATTTGGCCTCCAACAAAAAGCAAGAGATTTTGCAACTTCCGATTCCACAAAGCCTTTAATTTCCAAAATCTTCTGCACAAGTATTTTTTTACAATGCCTTGTCAGGAAGAAATGGAAAGAAAATGTTAGTTCAACACCTGCTAAAAACATTCACCAAAAGAGATTTCAACCTCAAAAAAAGTGTCAAATTCTGCCGACCACCTCAAAGTTGCCTCCTGAGCATCTGGGCATTCGGTAAGAAGAATATCGATCAATTCTTGTGGTATTCTTGAATACCACAAATGACCTTTTTCATTAAAAAAAACAAGCAAAATTTTTTAATAGTCCCACAGACTAATCGTTTCTAAAGCCTTTCTGATTGCCTGTATGCTTAACATTTCGAAAACATGGCACAAATAGTAATATTCTTAAAAATCGTAGTACAGGATATTTGGGAAAAAACTTGCTTGGGATGACCTGTCAGTTGAGAAACATAAATCTCTGCATACTTCGATAGAACAATATCTAGCTGCTACGTTTTTCTAAGTGAGCCAACTCAGATAAATCTGCTAAACGGATTTTGTGATGCCTCGCATCTTGCCTATGGAGCCATAATATATTAGAGCTCAATTAAGCAGCATGGATTTCTGGTAGCTCAAGCAAAAGTTGCGTCTCTAAAGGAAATCAGCATTCCTAAACTTAAATCGCGAGCAAGAGAGCTAGGTTGCTGACTCCAGCAACTCCCTCTAAAGCAACTCAGAATACCCATTAGTACTAAACGCTATTCAAGTGAGAGAGAAGCTGTCCTTATTTTTAATTGACGACCTTCAATGAATACCAAGATCAGCAACAATTCAGAAGCCTCCAACTGACAACACATTGGTGGAAAGCCAATCAACACAGACAGCGTTTCTCGTTAAATTCCAGCATCGGACCTCTAATTGTTTTGCCCAGCTCCTCCATCCTTTATAAACCGAAAACTTCAGATAATTTATCAACTGAAAAGAAGAGACACTTGAAATAAAACCAATTAACGAACAATAATTAGCGTCAGATTTTGAAAATGTACAGAGGTGATGCGTTCTATCGCTTTTGTCACAAGATTCATCAAAAATCAGATCGAGACAGTAAAGTCAGCTTGAACAAGAAGACGTCAATGTAGCCGGACTAATACGCCTGCAATTACATCCATTGTTCGCGTCACTCGAACCTTCTTCTGGAGCTTGGTTTGAAGGTGTTTCCGCTGCAACGGCTTCAGAGCACGCGAAATCCAAGCATCGAAGAGACCTGCCAGCCTTTTGCTTCCCGAAACAGTCGTCAGTCACCTTAATGTTGGCGTGGACTAAATGGACCGTTCGCCGATGTTCAAAGAAAAACCTATCTTTGATCTCCGTCAGACGCTTCAATGCTCGATTGCGACCAACAGCCGTTTGCTGTTGTCAGCTCTCAACAGATGCCTTCAGAACAATCATCAGCGAATCCGAGTGCAATGTCAACTGTCCTCAATACACCCAACTCAGAAGCAGCGATGAAGACGAGAATCTATTGACGCCTGAGTCCTTCATGCTACACAGAACCTTAGGCAACGTTCCTGGAGCTGTTTCCAACGGGCCATTGAAAAATTCGGCGTGGAAACAGATGAAGCAGAGAAAATCCAGCAAATTGATAAGGCTCTGCTGGCCGATTGTTCTTTCACGGAACAAACGAATGAAGTGGACATCTCGCAAAGCAGCCTTGGAAGTGGATGACGTTGTTTAACTTCTTGACGAGTTTACCACAATAGCAGTGTGGCGACTGGGACCAGTCACAAAGAGTTTCACAAGCCGCGATAATATAGCAATGTCATGTGAAGTTGAGACCAATTTGACGCGGGAGGAAATTTAACTACACCCGCGTCAAATTCGTGCATATTGATCCCAAACACACCAGGAAATTATGATTAAATTTTGTGAGCCCCGAGGATGCTAATGCTAATGGCGAAAACGCAGAAATTATTTTCCTGCTGTTTGAAAGACCACACAAGCTTTGAAAATGATTTGAAATGTCTTAAATTCCGCGGATACAAGACGATCACAACGATTGCTTTAACGGAATAGATCCAAACTGTATAATTAACCAGCTCGCACGGGCAATTATGTGTTTTATCCGTTAAATGTTACAAGTAGCTGCATTGTGGTAAAGACGGGAGGTCCTCATTATCGAAGTTAATTGATTCTATTGTAACTATCTATACACCCAAGACGGTACAGATAACAAAAAATTAGAACCTTCAAAATTCTTGTTTTATATTCATTGAATCACTAAATGAAAATAATTGGTGCCTCAATAAAGACCGTTGATTTGAATAATCTATCTCCAAGGGGATGTAGCTCAGATGGTAGAGCGCTCGCTTAGCATGCGAGAGGTACGGGGATCGATGCCCCGCATCTCCATTTTCTCTCACTCAAAAAGATCTTTTGACGTTTTGTGTTTCCATGTCACAACACCTAAATTTTACTAACAAATTTTTTCCAATGTATTTGTATCTCCATTTCTGTACATTAGAAACAAAAATGTCCGATGCTTGTCTAGGAGAATGACTCGATTTAGGAACCCTTAATACCAATGACCAAAGCTAAATAGCCAATGGTGGCATGCGTTCCAGAACGATTTGTGAGAATAGAACTATGCAGATGCAAAGCCAGCTTCCCGGTTCGAGGGGCCAACGCTTAAAATGGAAGAATTGTTACCTGAACACGGTGAAAATAAAATTTTCGCCGTTAAAAACCGCGGGTCTTAAAACAATTCACCGCTAAAAATAACAGCAAATATTTTAGCGGGGAAATTATGTAAGTTTAGCTGTTTTTAGCGGTGAGATTTCTTTCGCCGCTTTATGCTGGTACCGATAAAATATATTTTTCACCTCTTAAGTGGTGAAAAGAAAAGTTTCACCGCTAAATCTTACAAAAATTCAATGTAAATATTCCATAATAGTGAAGTGAAACTAATTTAAATACTAAATCTGATAATAGTAAGTCATTGGTGGCGCAGTGGAAGAGGTAACCCTTATGCAGGTTTGAGGTTCGAACTCTGTCCACGCAGGGAGTTTTGTAGGAATTCAAAGAGAATGCGGAGAAAAAATACACGGCTAAAAACCGCAAACCTTACAAACATTCACCGCTAAAATATGCGCCCACTTTACGGTGAAAAATATCTATTTTCGCAGCTACTCGCCTCAAATCGTACATTAATTTTCTGCAAAACCTCGAACCGAGTTTGCTAATCTAGGAAGCGGGTACATCCAAGTGAGATCAAAAACAAAAACGTGAAATACCTTTTAAAATACCGATTAATTTCAGTCGAACAATCAAACGTACGTTTTTTCACCTATCTGCTCTCAACTGTCTAATTTTGAAATGCCAAATACGCATTGAATCAAAACCCACACAAATTTTAACTATATTACGAAAGTAAAGCCCTTTTCCTGCTCCCCCAAGAAATCTACTACTCCATTATGGAGAACTTAAAGTAATTGCGGGGTCGATAGGTTTTATAAACCCCTAATATAGGGGGTCTGAAGGTGAAAATTAATTACTTAACTTTATTTTTTTGACTATGACAAAATAAGATAAGAAATTAGCACACTGATCTACTAACTTTTCTTTCCTTTGCTGCATCTGAGGTGGTTTGGATCTCAGTGCCTTGTCGCCCATCTGAGTGCCCAGCAGTTTGCCAGAAAGTGACAACACCTCCCCAGTGGCCTCATCTCTTCCTCGCTTGTTGTCTATCAAGTTCCTGTCTACTTGCAACACCAAGTTTGAGTTCTAAAAACGCATATGGAAAAAAATTCACCGAACCATTACAATTTTCTGAGACATATACCAAGTGCCATTTTTTCGCTTGAAGTATAGAGAAGAAATGAATGATATCGCAGTTCGATTAATGCATGGCAGTTGTACTTGCTCTGCAAATTTAATGTCAATTCTGTCTCCCCTTTCGGTACAGAGATAAAAAATCGAATGAAAACTAAATTGATTCTTGCCCACACAAAAAGTGCAGAAGAGTCAAAGTTTCATATGGTATAGAAATTTGGGCAAAACCATAACATAGAACGTTGGATCACTTAGCAAGACACCTGATGTGTTTAGAAAGTCACCCGACACATGATTGAGAGTTTCGAAGGCCGAGACAGTTTTTAATGCCTTAAACTCGACTTACTTCCAAAAAAACATTATTTGGGCAAAATTATAACCGAAAAACAAACTAATCTAATAAAAAAAACCGAGTAATGATACTATTTCAATAATACCTTTTGGCCTTACATTGATTTTTTAAATGACATTAAATATTCTCGGTAAAATATCATTTACGTGAAGGGATTAGTAGGTCAAAACAGCATCATATAAAACCCTTAGCTGAAGAGATTAACATTTTTCATTCACTACAAAGCAGATGGGATCAGCACTTAATGAGACTAGGTAACAAGACGAAAAAGGAGGAAAAATTCAAGTTCAAAAATCCATTGAATCTTTGAAACCAAATAACTTCAAAAGTCATAACAACCATCAGCTTTCAACAAAAAATTCTAGATGGATTCACCTTGAGCAGCCATTTTCAGTTGATTCAGAAGCCAAAATCATCACCTGTTTTTAGGGACAATAGGTCATAAGGGACAATACAACAACAAATACGGGTAATACTAAAACCTCACAAAAAATTCAATAACACAAAGTTCTGAAGCAATTAAAACCATAAACATTAACGGAAAAGACTGTAGATATCCTTTGAGCTTTCAAAAGCGACCTCTCTGTTGTGTGGTTGTGACAGGAGACCAAAAAGAAAGTATAAATAAAGCTAAATATCTAAGGACCAAAAAAATTTAATGAAAAATCGTAGTATCAAAGGCAAAACGCCATTAGTCAAAACCAATAAGCGTTATATAACTAATAGATTTTTTTGCCTGAATCAAAAAAAGATGGGGCTTGATTTAAAGCAAAATTAGCAACAAGTTGACAGAAATTAGGGTAAAAGGTGACATAAAAAATATTTGTAGACATGAGCTATTGGCTATCAACTGGAAACATTGGATAATTTCATCAAAACCCTATTATATAGCTAATTCGATTTTCGATTAATGAGATTATGTTACTAGATTACAAAAACAAGTTGACAAAACTCAAGAATTCAAAAAAAGCGAGAACACCGCGGAGCGACAAGCTGTACACTAAAAACAATAATTGTTCATTGAGCCTCGTTTGAACTTAAATCGCATCATTTACTTACTGAAATCTCGGATTGGGTTGAAAAAAATTACAAAGAAAAGCGCCCTAGTACAATTCCGAATATTTTTGTAAAAACCCACGATGAGACCAAAACGGGCTTTGCTATCAGTACACGGCTGTCGAAAGCTTAATTGTTACAAATAGTTGCGTAACAGATAATTAGCTAAGGCCGACAAATTCAAGTTCAAGAACACTTCAGTAGGAACTAGAAGTAACAAAAACCTTCATCTTAGTAAAAAAAAAAGTTGTGACAGCAGTTTGTGTAATGCCAAAATTTTTGACAAAAGAATAATAATTGGTGGCATTTTCAATTTGAAAAAAATGAGAAAATGCTGAATATTAGAGAAATTTAGCAAAAATTATAGCAAGAGTCAGTTCAAACAATTCAACATCTCTCATCTATCTTTAAAGGTGAAATGAATAACACAAATTGTCACAATTCTTTCGTATATCTAGTAAAATTGACCAAAATTCGAGCAAAAACAACGGAAAATGTGAACAAAACAACGGAAATGAGGCTGATGTCCACAAAACTTGAACTCCTTAGAAAAAAAACTTAAAAAAATTTTATTTGATATTCTACGCTTAACAAGCTTTCTAATGATACAACTCACAGCTCTGTACGATGAAAATAGCGATCGGCTGAAACTGACAAAAAACATTTGAGCATATAGTTCCTTGCCCACAAACAAACAAAGACACACACACAAACAAAAAAACACGCACACACAAAAAACACGCATGCACACACACATACAAACGAACAAACGCACACAAAAAAAATACGCACACACACACGCACACACACAAGGTGGGTTCGGAACAACGCATTGCCCAAACTACGTTAATTCATAAGTTAGGGCTAATTGAATATCTTCCTGATAAATTAACGATTGCAAACACAAAATTGATAAAAATAAACCGACTACCGTCGGACGAACTGCTCTCGAAAACCTGACGAGGCAAACAATTTAGAGGGGGTGCATTGGCTAGAGAAATTTTTAGTGCAAAACTAGGGATGGGTTTGAACCCTCGCACTTTCGGATAGAGCTCGGGACATAAAGCCCTTCACTGCATGGGCAATGTACGCTCATCGTTCACAATCAATTTCATTTTTGCAAAAGACGTTATTTCTAAATGCACGCAATTCAAATCAGATCAAAGACATAATACTCCAAAACATAATCGTGGTTTCACATGCGCAGCAACTTATCACAACTGTTACAAATTAAAAAATACACCACAAATGCACTTCTCGAAGCCATTCGCATTCGCAGACTTTGAGTCTTCGTATTTTTTCTCGAGAAGTTTTATGTGGAAGTATTTTTCGATTCAGGTCTCGCCATTAAACTCGTTTAAGAATAGGGTTACTTTTGATTTTGCATCATTCATTAATTTTCGACGGAAAAATGAATATTCCATCCGTGCTTAGTTAAAGAATGCCGTATGGTCTGCATTATTGACTATCATTCAAGTCTCTTTTTGTACTACTAACCACTTTGTACTCAAACTGCAGATTACGCGCTGCTTGATCCGCCATTATTGGTTTTCTTGTGTTATCTTTCCCTCACACTATAGAATGATCAGCGATTTTCTCTTCGTCAGTGTGACAATTTACAAATCAATGTGTTCAGGTCAGTTAAACTTCATTAAATCTGAAAAGACGTACCTGTTAGGCATTTCTGTTCCTCCATGGGGCACAAAACTTACCTTCTGCCAGCGACAGATTAGGTATTAAATGAAGAGAAAGGTAACAAAATGCAATTTCAAAAGATATTTGCTATCAGCAGCCTCGAAACGTCATAACCAGCAAAATAATTGATTAATGCTTTAATTTTTGGGGATAGAAGAATCACGACTAATTTTTTCAAAGTTTAATCTCACCACCAGTTTTTGGAGTGTCTATGGTGTTTCAAATTGAACAATTAACTTACACTAAACAATATCTGCCCAAATCGTGTTTCTTTTTTGTGGCACGGCGGGGAGACGTCCTCGAAAAACAATTTCATAAAAAAAAAACAAAAATTAAAATATTAAAAAAATATTAAAAAATGAGATCTAGAAATCAACTCCTATCCCGTTTCCAAACAATATTGCAAACAGCAACATCTTTTAATTAAAAATTTTATCATTATCAAAGCCTGTGTGGCCTGTGTTCAATTTCGAGTAGATTTAAAACTCTCAGTTTTGACTTAGAAGTTAGCACAGAAGTCAATGAATCACGATAACTTAAATTCAAGAAATCAAAATCAGATAAAATTAAATAGATGTCACCCAAGCTCGATAACCACGAGGAAAGCAATGAGTCAAGTAAGTCATGTTTGCACATGGAATTTGTCAAATGGCTTATCAAACAACATCGTTATCAAATCAAATAAAGCCACAAATGCAAAACAGAGAAAAATTTTGAAGGATAATTCCAATTTCTACAAAAAAGTTTGAATTACAACTTAGAAAAAAATCAAGATACAAAACTTGTTGCAAAATAATGGACTCGACAAAACCACGATATGATAAGTAGAAAAAACTAGCCACCTCCAAACAGTTAAAATTAGAAAACAGCAAACCACGTTTCCAGTTTTTAAGAAAGAGATAAAACAGCAATGCAGCACGTAAATAACGGCAAAATAATACGCCATTCAGAAAAATCAAACAAACTGTTCAAAAATATAGTTTTTCGGTCAGTAAAAAAACTGCAAACTGGAACAACTCACTTATCTGAATGATGCTTCATCGGAGGGCTAATCAGACCCAATGTCGAGAATAAGAGACAAGTAAAAAACAACAACAGTTAATAGCAAATCACAAAAGTTACTAGCAATTCAATAGTCACTTAAAAATTCAACTCAAAAAACCAAAAATAACAACTTGAAAATAGAAAATGTTTCAAAAAGATGCAACTAAGATTTCTTGTTACGGACATTAATTATTAATTCGAGAAAGAAGTAAGGGGAAAACCTTTTTTTTCAAAAACGCCTTAATGCTTTTGAAATAACGTTAAAAAAACAAGAGCAATTACATGGACAAATTCGTAAGTTGCACTTTTTTTCACCAATTGGAAATGCCAACAATCAGCCTAAGTAACAAAACTGCAAAAACCAAATATTATCCAAACTTTCCAAAACTTAATGAAGTCAAATTGCGTCTATTAAGGATCAGCTGAAAACAAATTCAAATATGATTCATTATTCAACAACGAAGACTTTAATTAATGAAACTAAAGGGCAAGGAGACAAAAATGATAACTAAAAATAACAAAAAAGGTCAGAACTAGAATTTCAATTAAACTTTCTAAAACCAATCAGTAATAAAAACTAACTACGAACCAATGTTATGCTTCAATTATGACACAAGGCAATCAATATTTGTCATTACCTATACTGATTAAACTATAGAAAAAAAACTCAATTATAAACAAAACTCGAAATTTTTGCTCTAGTAAACTGTTACTTAAGCACAACATATTTTCTTTTGAAATTGTCAGGAATTAAATGTGACGGCATTGGACTCAAAACAGCACAGAGCAAAAAAATGGCCAAAAAAAATCAAATTGAAAGTGTCAAAATCAAGTCCCACGGACCAATTCAGTCAACACTATCTTTGCGCCATTAAAAAGCGTACATCGTTTTTATTATACTTTGAAGGCAAGTAACGAGGAAAATCAAAAACAGGTAAAACGGCAGCTCGTGAAAAGAAATCGCTCTGAAAACCGAAAAAAATCTATAATCAATTCCAAATTTTTTATTCTAATAAAACCAAGATGAGTCAAGTAAGTCATGTTTGCACATGGAATTTGTCAAATGGCTTATCAAACAACATCGTTATCAAATCAAATAAAGCCACAAATGCAAAACAGAGAAAAATTTTGAAGGATAATTCCAATTTCTACAAAAAATTTTGAATTACAACTTAGAAAAAAATCAAGGTACAAAACTATTGTTGCAAAAAAATGGACTCGACAAAACCACGATATGATAAGTAGAAAAAACTAGCCACTTCCAAACAGTTAAAATTAGAAAACAGCAAACCACGTTTCCAGTTTTTGAGAAAGAGATAAAACAGCAATGCAGCACGTAAATAACGGCAAAATAATACGCCATTCAGAAAAATCAAACAAACTGTTCAAAATTATAGTTTTTCGATCAGTAAAAAAACTGCAAACTGGAACAACCCACTTATCTGAATGATGCTTCATCGGAGCGCTAATCAGACCCAATGTCGAGAATAAGAGACAAGTAAAAAACAACAACAGTTAATAGCAAATCACAAAAGTTACTAGCAATTCAATAGTCACTTAAAAATTCAACTCAAAAAACCAAAAATAACAACAACTTGAAAATAGAAAATGTTTCAGAAAGATGCAACTAAGATTTCTTGTTACGGACATTAATTATTAATTCGAGAAAGAAGTAAGGGGAAAACTTTTTTTTCAAAAACGCCTTAATGCTTTTGAAATAACGTTTAAAAAACAAGAGCAATTACATGGACACATTCGTAAGTTGCACTTTTTTTTCACCAATTGGAAATGCCAAGAATCAGCCTAAGTAACAAAACTGCAAAAACCAAATATTATCCAAACTTTCCAAAACTTAATGAAGTCAAATTGCGTCTATTAAGGATCAGCTGAAAACAAATTTGAAATTCAAATATGATTCATTATTCAACAACGAAGACTTTAATTAATGAAACTAAAGGGCAAGGAGACAAAAATGATAACTAAAAATAACAAAAAAGGTCAGAACTAGAATTTCAATTAAACTTTCTAAAACCAATCAGTAATAAAAACTAACTACGAACCAATGTTATGCTTCAATTATGACACAAGGCAATCAATGATATTTGTCATTACCTATACTGATTAAACTATAGAAAAAAAAACTCAATTCTAAACAAAACTCGAAATTTTTGCTCTAGTAAACTGTTACTTAAGCACAACATATTTTCTTTTGAAATTGTCAGGAATTAAATGTGACGGCATTGGACTCAAAACAGCAGAGCAAAAAAATGGCCAAAGTTTAAAAAATCAAATTGAAAGTGTCAAAATCAAGTCCCACGGACCAATTCAGTCAACACTATCTATGCGCCATTAAAAAGCGTACATCGGTTTTTATTATACTTTGAAGGCAAGTAACGAGGAAAATCAAAAACAGGTAAAACGGCAGCTCGTGAAAAGAAATCGCTCTGAAAACCGAAAAAAAATCTATAATCAATTCCAAATTTTTTATTCTAATAAAACCACGATGAGTCAAGTAAGTCATGTTAGCACATGGAATTTGTCAAATGGCTTATCAAACAACATCGTTATCAAATCAAATAAAGCCACAAATGCAAAACAGAGAAAAATTTTGAAGCATAATTCCAATTTCTACAAAAAATTTTGAATTACAACTTAGAAAAAAATCAAGGTACAAAACTATTGTTGCAAAAAAATGGACTCGACAAAACCACGATATGATAAGTAGAAAAAACTAGCCACTTCCAAACAGTTAAAATTAGAAAACAGCAAACCACGTTTCCAGTTTTTGAGAAAGAGATAAAACAGCAATGCAGCACGTAAATAACGGCAAAATAATATGCCATTCAGAAAAATCAAACAAACTGTTCAAAAATATAGTTTTTCGGTCAGTGAAAAAACTGCAAACTGGAACAACTCACTTATCTGAATGATGCTTCATCGGAGGGCTAATCAGACCCAATGTCGAGAATAAGAGACAAGTAAAAAACAACAACAGTTAATAGCAAATCACAAAAGTTACTAGCAATTCAATAGTCACTTAAAAATTCAACTCAAAAAACCAAAAATAACAACAACTTGAAAATAGAAAATGTTTCAAAAAGATGCAACTAAGATTTCTTGTTACGGACATTAATTATTAATTCGAGAAGTAAGGGGAAAACTTTTTTTTCAAAAACGCGTTAATGCTTTTGAAATAACGTTTAAAAAACAAGAGCAATTACATGGACACATTCGTAAGTTGCACTTTTTTTTCACCAATTGGAAATGCCAACAATCAGCCTAAGTAACAAAACGGCAAAAACCAAATATTATCCAAACTTTCCAAAACTTAATGAAGTCAAATTGCGTCTATTAAGGATCAGCTGAAAACAAATTTGAAATTCAAATATGCTTCATTATTCAACAACGAAGACTTTAATTAATGAAACTAAAGGGCAAGGAGACAAAAATGATAACTAAAAATAACAAAAAAGGTCAGAACTAGAATTTCAATTAAACTTTCAAAAACCAATCAGTAATAAAAACTAACTACGAACCAATGTTATGCTTCAATTATGACACAAGGCAATCAATGATATTTCTCATTACCTATACTGATTAAACTATAGAAAAAAAAACACAATTATAAACAAAACTCGAAATTTTTGCTCTAGTAAATTGTTAATTAAGCACAACATATTTTCTTTTGAAATTGTCAGGAATTAAATGTGACGGCATTGGACTCAAAACAGCACAGAGCAAAAAAATGGCCAAAGTTTAAAAAATCAAATTGAAAGTGTCAAAATCAAGTCCCACGGACCAATTCAGTCAACACTATCTATGCGCCATTAAAAAGCGTACATCGGTTTTTATTATACTTTGAAGGCAAGTAACGAGGAAAATCAAAAACAGGTAAAACGGCAGCTCGTGAAAAGAAATCGCTCTGAAAACCGAAAAAAATCTATAATCAATTCCAAATTTTTTATTCTAATAAAACCACGATGAGGTCATTGATAATCTTGCTATAGCGTTACGGCTACTAAAATATTGAAAATAAGAATATAATTGAGCCAAAGTTAACATGAAATTGACCAAAAAATGAAGTTAAAAGAATTAAAAGAAGCTTTAAAAAGAAGCTCTTCGTAAAAGAAGCTTTTAAAAACCTTTAATTCTATACTGTACACTTGACGAGCTTTCTACTGACACTACCCACAACTGTCTACGGTAAATATATCATTCGGACAAAATTGACTGAACAAAATAGAACCATTAATCCTCACCACAAAAAGTTTGGTGGAAAAAGTTTGGTGGCTAAATCTTTGACGTTCATACCATAATTTCAGTCGGAAGTGAAACGATAGATACAATTGCGGAACTTTTTCGGAAGTCAGTATTTATCGGCTAATCTTTAAAGAAGGTTAAAAAACTCCTAAACTCTAAACTTCACTGAGAAAAATTGGAATAATTTTCAATCAAAGACCAATTTTCCAATCCTTGAGGATTAACAGCAACGCAAGCATAATCACCGTGGTTATATATTTTTGCCTTTCTAAGACCACGGACTTCAATTCGAAGCAATTAATATCAGAAATATCAGCGCCGGTCGAGTTGATCTCAAACGACTGGCGCGTGACATACTTAAACAAATTACCCTTACACCATGCTTTTATGCTTCCCCAACAGTTTTGGCGAACCAGACACATTGATACTCCATAAAACTGCACCGCAAAATTAATTTCCCGGCTTTACCAGTTTATACCATTTCACTAGACTAAAATTTATAGCAAACAGACAAAAAAATTTAAGCAAAAATTCACGTAAAGTTGATCAACCTGACCCACATAAATGCTACAAAATTAGTTTGAGACTAATTAATGAAACAGTACATTCCACTATTTCCATTCGCAAACAGCCTTCAATCCGCTATGCAATTGAGTTCAGCTACTTAAAAGGTGAAATCAAATCGGTGGCAAAAACTGCAATAGACAAATATTAGAGATAAAACATCAGGTCTGCTGCGGAGACCAGATAATTAGAAACATTTTAGGACAAATGAACTATGCCAAAAAGAAAAACTGTGGTCATCGATGAAACAAATTTCATCACAAATATGCAAAAACAATTTCTCACTAGCAACATAATTGAGGACGATGCCGAGCTTTTTCACGTCTTACAATGGACTTATGGAGCTAATTTTCCGGACAGTACGTGTCACAAATATCTTGCATACTAACTGATTTTCTGTTTGCTTTAAAATTAAGCAGAGGTCTTTCCGATCACAAACCTGTGACAAACTTTCACCAATTCGTTTTCAGTGTTCAATAAATATTCAATTTCGAATAATTGCAGAATATCGACTCATACCTAACACCCAATTCGTTTGCATCAAAGATTAGAATTAAGAGGTTTCCACAAAAACGGATAATCACGTGTACACATCATTTCCATCAACTGTCGAGCAAATAAAACTAAACTATGCAACATTAAAAACACACAAACTTTTAATGTTAGCCAGAAACGACTAAGAACACCAACAGTAAGAAGTGCTCTCAAAAGTAAGCACAAAAATTTTCAAGAAAAACTGTTGTGAAATCCACTGAAATCAATACTTGGGTACCGCTAAGAAACTGAAACTGCATTTCGTCGCAAAAACCACACCAACTTTTATTTAATAGAAATAACCGGCAGATTGCCGCAAAATAACCGCGAGATAGACTGTTGGGTTGAGCCCATTGTAAAAAAATCCAAAATAGCAATAAAAATGGTACTGATATTGAACTCTTTCATTATTTTCAAATCATATTTCAAGCTCTAAAAATCAGTTTCTCAGGATATAGTTTGGGTAACCTCTGTTCAGTTTCAATTTACACTCTTATTTTAGATTCAATAGGTGAGCAGAGAAGCTATTTTATTGACAGAGCTGCCATATATCATCAAACAAAATTTCCACTTAGAGAGCAAAATGACGTCATGCACGTAATTCAGTTGAACTTGCATGAACAAATACAGAAAAAGCAGATTTGAAGCGATTGTGACGTCACATGGTCGTAACAAAATTCTTGAAATTTAAAAAAAAACAAGCGAAGGCCAATGGCCAATACTAGCCCCCGCTATCGCTTTGCGGCTATTTAAAAAACAGCAGGCAGATTGCCAGAAAATACATGCGATAGCTTTGTCGACCTGCACACTCATTCTCAAAGAAATGAAAAAAAATGAGACTGATCAACAGAAATTGTTTCTATTAGCTGCCCTCAAAAAACATACGAAGTTCACCTTAGCTCTTTCAATTAAATTAAAGTCATTTTTGAGAGAGGTAAGTTACTTGTGAGCATAAAGTTCACTCAAATGAACAAAAAATTGCTCCACTAGGAGTGAAAAATTCATGAGTAGAACTTAGCTATTTCAATTAAAATTAAAGTCAATTTTGAAAGAAGTAAGGTACGTGTGAGCAAAAGGTTCACGCAAATTAACAAAAATTGCTCCAATAGGAGTAAAAAATGACATCGCCAAATGAAAATCAGTCGAAATTCAATGATGGATGGAACCAAACGCTGATTTGAAGTGATTGTGACGTCATATGGGCATAACAAAACTCTTGACGGCAAAATAAAAAACGAGAAACCAAGAGAAGGTCAATACGAGGCCCAATAATAATAAGGCCAATCAGCTATCACTTTGGGGCTATTAAAAATAACCGAAAACGTCGAGCGAATTGATCTAAGAAAAACCGGCGAGCAGTACCCAGTTGGGACTTAAGAGATGGTGGCGGGGGGATGAAGTGATGAGGTGTAGAGTTGGGAGAACTGGATGAGAGGAGGAGATGGGGTCCAAATCGCCAGGTGGAGGAGGATAACGGGAAATGTGGGGGAATAACTGAGGGAAGGGGGTTAACTGAGGAGGGCGGGTCAGACTTTCAAGAGTAAAACCACCCTTCACACCGTGAACTTTTCTCCTCAAAACAGTTTTGGTCAATCGCATTCTAAAAAACTGTTGAGGTGTAAGGATCTAAGAGAACTGAATTCCCTCCGGGCGTTAAGTAGTCATCCCGTTTTTAGGACGAATAGTCGCATGGATCAGACGAAAAATCGGTTAAGCGAAAAAACCTCATAAAAAAGACAAATCGCTAAACTTCGGCGTTCGAGAGCAATTATTTAGCCCTTCAAATAACAGCCTCTCTATCACATTGCGGCCACTAATAAAAATGACAAAATAGTCCAAAAAATTGCAGGCACCAATGAAAATCAGAAGTTTTTATTAAGTAGGCGTTGTGAAGTCATAAAACTTATGTATGGCATCTGCAACTTCCTAAATATTATGATTATTTATTGTGAGATAACGACTACCGGCTTTCACGTTAAAGGGTCAACGAAGCGTAAGCAAAACAGAAAAAAAAAATCAAAAATTCACAAAATACTTTTGAAAGTAATAAGTTGTGCTAAAGCCATTATGATCAATAACTGTAGTTTGAGTTTGAAACTGCTCCTTAATCCGTACCATTTATTCACGGAAAACTTAGATCCGTTAATGACCTCTTTTCGTCAACAAAAACGAAATTTAAAAACCGTGTTGCTGAGTAATATAAACTGCGAGGAATTCCGACATTCTACTCATGTATTCCTTCGATCAATATTTCTTAGGGGTCAAAAATGACCAACCAAAAAGCCATGCTGATATAAAGCTGGCTATATGAGGTCGGAACAAATACGTTAGTTAGTCGCTATGGGATCATATTTCACGTTTTCAGGTTAACCTGCAACTGAGCACTAGAAAGACAAGAAACAACCTCCAGAGATAGTTGAAAAAAGTTGGAAGACCAAAAGTCGAATAATCCCTACAAACTGTAAGATAAAACTCAATCTCTCCGAATTCGACTCAATGGCCAAAAAACCCTACACAGAATCAAACAACAAAAAAACTAGCACTTAGACAGGTCACTTTCTACTTCGTAGGTACAATGAGCTTTATGAAATTCTCAGGCCACAAAACATTAATAAATACAAAACTATCAACTCTATCGATCTCATAAAAACAATTTTATGTTGCAAACAAAATGGGATCAACAAATATTGTGAGGTGAAGATACAATTTACTATTGATTATACTGATGATAATGATCAATATTTCTGATCAATAAAGCATTTACTCGGCTTTTGCTACCAAGTTCAAATCATCCAAAAGTTCACTTGCTCGTCTGGTCTCGGGATGTTTCTCTCCATACAGAGACATGGAGTTGTGGAAAAATCCTTCCAAGTACTTCCTTGCAGGCATTAGTTCTTTCACGATCTGATGAAATCTGCCTTTATTTCTGCAGAATCGACCGTATGTTAAATGCAAACCACCACCGCCCAACATTTTCTCTGCTTTCGTGTAATATTCTCGCTTTTTTTCAACATCCTCTAAAACGGTAATAAAGTATTAAACACCTGATCTAAACTGACGAAACAAATTGCCGTAATTTTTTTTTCAAGCGTCACATACAGAGTACTTCCGAGGGTCAAAAAAAGCAAACATTTTTTTTCATCACGGTGACATTTGTCTCAACCTAACAGCATAAGAGTTAATGGTTACACATTTCAAAATGCCAAAACACCCAAGGTATACCCTCTAACAAAAAGTAAAGAGTTCAATCTCCTTTAATATCAATCATTAGAACGATATGTTAGTTGAACCAAGAACTGTGAAATTAGAACATTTAATATCTGCTTTGCAAATTCATTTAATTCTCGTATTATCTGGATGCAGAAATTCGCTTTTTGTGTATTCCATTTATAAGCTCAAAATTCGATAGTGCCGAACTGTGAATACAGTGTTCGACAATCGAAACACGGTTAATACTGACAAGGTACTGCATCTTATAGAAAACCACTATAAAATTGAAGAACTTTGAAGATCGAAAATGTCGGCCGGAGCTTAATTTTCGACACTTACTCTCGACAATGCCTCGCGAAATCTGACAATTGGCAAATCCAATTAAATCTCCATTTCGCAGGTAGCACCCCTCCCCACTGTCAAGCCAGGTACCCGCATCATGCTGGTATTTCTCACTCAACGTCGTGTTATTCTCTCGATTGGCTCGTCTCGCCTTTCTGTAAAGCAACATGGCCATTCGATTGCATATATCACCGCAATAAGTCAAGATCTCTGAGTTCGAGCTATAATCTTTCAGCAATTCATAAGAGCTAGTGAGTTCCCTTTCAATTTCCATCATTTCCTCATTAGTTTCGTTCGCGTTCTTCTTGTCTAGAAACAAGTTCCTTTCCAACGATTTTGCTTTCTGATACTGCAACTTAGCTCTGAAGAAATGCGATTCTGTTTCTTCGTTTATCATCTGAACGTGTTCAGTGACCGTTTCGAGAATGTTGAGCGATTCCTGGAACTTTCCATTTTGGAAACAAATATCAGCCAGAACTAGAATCTGACTAACCCGTTCGCCTAAATGTAATTCACTGTCTTCAACAAGTTCGTTCGACAAGTTAGTATATCTGATCGCCATTTCATTATAATCGCTATCAACTGAACCCCATAACTGTGCCAAGTCTTTGGAGAACATAAGATTGAAATATCCGGCAATAATTTCACTATCGCACAGAAAATCGGCTAATTTTTCCTTCTGGCCAGATTCGGCTAAATGGTACGGATATTCTTCCAATTTTCGATCCAGGCGCAGACATTTTTCGAAATATGCCGCTAACTTTTCATGGAACCATGCATACGTTTTGGACTCAGTCGAAAAGTAAACTTTCTCGACAGCTTCCTTAAACGAGGAATGGTAGATGTTCATTCTGTTCTCAGCTGTATCCCCATTGTATTTTACAAAAGGTCGAATTGATCTTTGAATTTCTTTCCATTTCTTCAACGCAAGTTTTTCGGAAAAACGGTTCTCACGCAAATGATCTGGCAATATATTCGGTGGCTCAGCTAACATTTGCAGCAATTCGTCTTCCAATAGACCAGTTTTACTGGTAGCCATCAAGCAAAGGCTGGCTACCAAAAGCCACGACCTTGTATCCAGTTCTGACTCCAGGCGATGCAAAATTTGGCACTGAAGTTCAACCAAGTTATCGGGTAGGCTCGCAATTTTCTCAGTGAGCAAAGCGAAATGTCCGAATATTCTAAGCTCCTCGCACGCTAATGATAGCCAATAATAACTTGATGATGATTCTTTCGACAGCAAGAGGTCGAGTTGTTCGTTGTCCAATGTTTTGTTGTATCTTCCGAGGGATGTCTGAACAAGTTTGCGTCGCCCTGCTTCGTCCATTTTCATCAATCTGTTCACAGTCAGTTCACGTGAGTAGTTCTTTTGAAGGTGGTCCGCGACATCTTCGCGCCCTGGTTAAATGGGAAAGAATTTAAGAAAAGGTCGATTGTCTCCGAAAATTCGAAAAAAGACCACTTGTCTTGTATTTTCTACTTCAAAAGGCAATGCTTGAAGGAAAACGGTAAGGTTAAATAATTCATTAATTAGTATTTCAGCATTAATTAGCTTTGGTTAGTATTATAAAAGCAGGAAACATATATTACCAAAAATGTAAGTAAGAAATTTCGGTTCTTAATTTGGTTAGTCACCTTAATGACCAGCGTTACTTTTGCAACTTCATTCCTACCTGTAATAATGACGTTGACATTGGCTTTCAGGGGACAAGGAAGCCATGTGAGCGACATCTCGTCCAGTTGGTTGTACGCGTCGATTACAATTAACACATTGTCTTTAGTCGAGTTCAGTTGATTCTTAATTGATCCAACCACAATGGACAGAGGTTTGCTTTCATCCAAACAGAGGAACACTGCAATGCGTTTCACCAACTGCACGTAGCTCACAGATCTGAAAAAAAGACAAATTGAGCATAAAGATGAGAAATTGGAGGAAGTACATAAAAAACCGCTTTCCGCCGTCTTACACAGGTCAAGAAACCTCAACTGCTGCGTTATGTTTATCTTACAATTATCCTTTGCTTCATAAAACTAATTTACATTAACTCAGGAAGGTTTAATCAATTTTCTCAAAGAGGCGAGGGTTTTATTTGTTTTACTTGTAGTTGCCAGTTTAAGCTCTGGCAACGCCCTTCCACCCTTAATTTCTACCTCGAATGTCTCAGCATCAGCATTTTTGTTGAACCGTAGACTTAGCGCCTACTAAGGCTCTAAGAGCTGCTAAGCGACTTAATGCATTCGACTTCTCCAGTTGATCTCATTCCTTTGACAAAAGTGAAAACATACCCGGCAGATTGCCGGAAAATAGCCGCCGTTGATTCCAATAAGCATGATTGGGATTGAAAGAATAGAAGAAACTGAAAAAAAAAGATTTTTGTACAAAAACATTTTTTAAGTCCGATTTATTTTGATGGCATTTCGTAGTTGAACATAACGTACTTCTGTTTCTTAGAGAGAGGCTACAGAGGCTACTATCAATACCAATAAGCATTAGAGATGGCAACTAAGACTTATAGGAACGACGTTCAAATAGCGGGCATCTAAAATTGGGCTTTATGGGTTTATCCCGTTTCTATTTCTGACTTCAATTTTTTATACCGACTCTGTTCATTTTGAATTGCTTTGCTTAGCAACTGATGTTCAAATTCACTTTTAGCAGAATGAGAGGAGAGAGAAAATAGCCTAGAGAAGTCAAAAAGATTTCACGCAAAATGTTGAAAAAGCGGCAAAATGAGGTAAAGCGAAACATTTTTTTATTCGACGAAGTAAAAAAAAAACATAGCCGGAAGAAATCCGGAAACGACTCGAAGTAGAAATCTGACTATTCTCACTAATAAAATGCATCACCAGCATATTACTAATCGAGAGAGTGTAACCAATTCACAAAGAAAAGTCTGGAGAACTGGAACCTTGACAAAGGACAAAATCAAAAAAATATATTCTCTTAAAATCCAAACAAAATTCTCTACAAAAAGATAACTTGCAGCTTCCTATCCATAACTCGAAGAAATCAATTAGTTATATATTTGGCTAGATCAATCGCCACCTAGTACTTGCAGAAACGTTAAACAACAAACTAAAAAAAAGACAAAGAAAAACTCTTTAACGAATTCGAGTTTTGTATAATTTGTTTAAATGAAAACTGCCCTGCTAAGCCTTCAAGTGTAAATTCATTGCATCGAAACCTACAAAAATGCTCTTTATTGAGAAAAAGTTACCAACAAAAAACATTAAATTGGAAGAAATATGCAAAAAAGTTAGAAAAAAGACAAAAAGTGGCCAAAATTTACTCGATTTTCTTTAACAAAAACAACTCGAAACTAATATCAATCAAAATGAGAGACATCCAAAAAAGCTACAACAACTGACTTTTACTAGAAAACTTCCCAAATGCTATCAAAGGTTGAGGAAGAATAGAAACGACATTTAAAACCAAATTAAAAAAACGAGAAAAAGTAAGGTGTTTTTTAAATTTTACAAGAAAAAATAGAGCGAAATAAAGTTACTTTGAGCAGATAGAGCAATGAAATGCTCGCGAAATAATGGGCAAGTCATAATAAGCTAAAAAAATCTCTACGATTGAAAAAAAAACGAAAAGCAGAAAAAATTAAAAAAAGTGTTAAAAAAATTCTCAATTTTTCTGTCCTTTTTCTTCAAAAAAAAATGTTTTATACCAACAAAAATGTAAATAATTTGTATCCCTCATATCCCTTGAGTAATGAGCTTCTATGCAAATTGCACTTAAAGCAGTAAACCAAAACAAACGGCCAAAATACATTAAATTTCGTCGAAAAATCAGCAAAACTGATCAAAAACCTCCAAAATTGCATAAAACTCAAATTAACAACTTGAAACCTTCAATTCCTATCAGAACGAGCCCAAATCCAGTACAATATCATAATCAAACCTCATAAACAAGAAAATTTGCATAGAAACTGCTTTTACATGCCGCACGTGAACAAAAAAATTTCGCTCGCTCATAGAAAATTTTTTCACACAACAATTTCTCGCTCTCTCAAAAACAGCGGTATGAACAAAAAAACCACTCTCTTTTCGCTCCGCTCTTCACTTTTGTTCAGCAACCAAATCGCTCCGAATTTTTTCACGCGTTTCATTTCCCGCTTCAAAATTCACTCCAATAAAATTGATTTAAAAAAAGGACTTCTCCAATACTCCTCTCCGAGTCGTAAAAATAGGAGCGCTATAACCGGCTGAGAAGATGAGGGCGGCTATTAATCATTAAAATCACCAAAATGTTTACAAAGTTAACTTAAACGAACTCATTAATCGACAATACGTCAAACTTCCTGTAACTTTAAGATCAAGTATATTTCAGGAGTACGAACCCCGGCACTGCTCCCACAAAATGGAAGAACGTCTTGTAGTCTGGATAGTCGGTGGATACTCTATTGAGGAAGACAGCCAGACACGAGGATTTCCCACTGCCAGACACAGCCGTCAAAATATACGGACTCTTGTCACCTAAAACATCCCAAGCTCACACCCGACTTCTTTTGTGGACCAGTGCGATGCGCGTTTTCATTCAATCGAAAAAAAGGTTGATGTTTTTCAAAAAAATAATTTCTCCAACAAGAAGGGTAATTGAAGGTTCTTTCAAACTGCCTTTGCAAACAGGCAAAATAAAAGCTAGGAGATCAGTACCTTGAAAAGGGCATCAGTACCTTGTTTTTGTGAGCATTGACCTCAGAACGGGGTTGGGAATTGAATGAAATATCCCTTAACATAAGAAGGAAAGGGAAAGATCTAAACCTTCTTTTTTCAGGTAACTTTTGAAGTCCACAATCTGATTGTTCCACACAGGCAGATCACCAATCAGACTAGCCTCGTCATCTTTGAATATTTCATGAGAGTCGGTCAAATCTTGCCATTTGTTACTCGCGGATTCGGACAACATCGGATACTGGGCTTCGATTCTCTGTTTGAAGAAGGAGGTCACTTTTTCAATCATAAGACTTTCGAATCCAGAGAGAAATGGAACTCCCGAAGCATCAGTTCTGCCAGAGTATTTTGCATAGAAGAGCATTTTCTGGTCGTCAGGAAAATACTCGTCAATTTTCTCGCGAAAACATGCAGCTGTAAAAAATCCATTTTCATAATTATCAAACTGAAATCAGTTTTATAAGAATTTATCAGCCTATAATTTCTCAAAATTTTTTCAACGAACTCTAAAGCATAACTAACTAATTTAAGATTTTAAAGTGAAAAATTGAAATCACTTTTGGGTCCTTTTCATTTCATCTTTTGAAGTAAAATAAGGCTAATTGGAGTCCAGCTGCTTAAATTGTGAATAAGTGACATTTAGATCACGTAACACTCATCAAGTGAAGAGAGCTTAAAGTCACTTAAAAAGTCAGAACGTAGCTGGCAGATTAGCAGAAAATAGCCGCAATAGCTTCGTAGATCTGTAGTCTCAAAAAACAGTAAAAAAGACAGACCAAAAAAATTCGTCTTTTTCATTGAAGGCTGCTATGTTATATTTTGATTAAAAATCTGTATAAGTTTTTGCTGCCTCTATTACTTGCTCGCAAATAACCTTCATTTTGAGTGACACACCCATTTGACCTTATCTCTTTGAATTAAAGTAAACAAAAGTCAATTTCAAAGTGAGGAAGTCATTTTTGAGAGTGAGGCAAGTCAACCAAAAATTTAATCACGCGAGTGAACAAAAAAAAACTAGCTCCACTAAGAGTGAAAAATGACGTCACGCACGCAATTCAGTTGAAATTGCATCAACGAATGAACAAAAAGCAGATTTGAAGTGGTTGTGACGCCATATGGTCGTAACAAAAATCGTGACGACGAAATAAAAAAACCAAGAGAAGGCCAATAATAGCCCCAGCTATCGCTGTGCGGCTATTAATAAAACATTATGCGTACGAAAGAGGCACACGACTATAATAATTGCTTTTAACATCGTTCGAGATTAACTAATAACTCGTGTGCGTACCTTTGTAGGATCCGACTGCAATCTCGTCTGTGAATTTCATTTTGACACCATCTGGCAGAGTCTGTAGGAATGAGGGATTGCGCAGTAGGAACAGTGCATTCGGGTTCTTGCTTCGGAAGGCACCCTGAACACATTCCATCTCAGTTATGCTCATGTCGTCAATCCAGTCATAATCTGACCTAAACATTATAACCAATTTAGAATTTGAGTTTTTACATAACAAAAGCACTGTGCCGTTCAGGGGGGGGGGGGGACAAACATGCTATTTGCGAATCATCCGAAAAACGAGCCCAAAATAGTGCAAACTAGGGCAAGAAGTACCTCAATTAAAAAACAGAAACAAGCCGCCATAAAACTCTTAAGTCAACGCGATATAAAACAACCGATTATTATGGTTTCTCCAATGAGCTTCTTGATGTGTATTTACTTTCATGTGACATGTAAAAAATGATATTATACCTACTCTGTTGATTTTATGATCTATTTCAATTGTATGAGCACTACAGATAAACTAACTCCAAACCGCTAGAGATTATAAGCTTCTCAAGTCTTTTCTCAAGAACGCGGCAAACAATAAATCTTAAAAATTTTCTTCGACGGGAGGATGCGCTCCTACTTTGAACTTGAAGCTGATAAAAAGAAAATGAGCGCGACTTAAAAAGATGCAGAACAATTTCTTGTTCACACGTACACAACTAAGTTCACAAGCTTATGATAAGTGCTGCGATTGTTTTCTATCTTGCGGTGCGATAAAATAGTTTAACGAAACATTATTTGAGATCATTAACGTATTGCAAAACCGACAACTTCAATGCCAAAAGAATCATAAGTGTGAGAAGGCTCATCGATTGCAGGTTAAAACTGGTTAAAATCACCCACATACGTATCATTAATGATCTGATAAGATTAACCTTATTGCATCGCTGACTGCATCATGATCCGGGATCCAACCGACTCTCTCCGACAGCATGCTGAGAAAGAATGGGAAAGTGTTCTCCTTGTAACACCTCTCAATTTCACCCAAACATGTCTGAACAGCCAGCTCGGCGTCAGCCCCGGACGGTACTCCCCACCTAAATGTTTCAAAGTCCAATATTAACTAACACAAAATAGCGCCTGAGGAGCCCATAGAAAGACTTAATACATGCTCTGCCTTTACAATCTACTCTCAAATTGTTCAATCATTTAAATAATTTTACAGGTAAAATAAAACACCCCTCCCCAATATTCAGCAAAAATTGGCTGGTCCGGGAACCTCAAATCTACGTCTACATCAAACAATTTCTATTTCCCAAAATTAGCAACAAAACGAAAAAAAAACCATGCCCAAAAATAAAGAAGTATTAGACAAGGAATGGAAATAAAATAAGAATATCACCATAGTTGTCTTCTTTCTGTGCGGAGAACGTCAAAGCTAATTTTTTCAGCGCACTTACAGCTGAAGGTCAAGTTCCACCAGTGCATGCAAGGATAAGGGGACAGAAAGTGGCGTTCTCGTAGCTCTGATGATCGGTTACTTCCATCATTGATCCTCAGTTGTCATTGATTTAAGAGCAAGGATTTCCAATCGCAACGGCTGGAGATGAAGTAATCTCAGCGTTAATTTTGTGTGTTCATTGTCTTAGATGCGTGTTTCGTCCCATTGGAAAATAGAAGGCATAAAACACCGTGAAGTTTTCATTGCCTGCACACAGTGATGAGATCTGGATCATTCTTACTTAATTCATCCTCAATTAATGTATCTGATTTGGGAAAAGATTGCTTTTTAAATTTCTGATAAAAATGATCTCTTGCTTAATCTCAATATCCGGTGGTTATAGAGAAAAGAAGCTTGAAAGCAAGATTTTTAGACCGAACTTACTTAATGGTAGCGAGAAAGTTCCCGGTATTTGAGTTCCAAGTAGAATTCTTTTCTTAAAATCGGTATTAGTTCATCATTGATTGCTTTCTCACATTGCATAAGAAAAGGGTTGACATTGGGGAATGTTAACCTATACTGAAGTGATGCAGTGAACGACTTATATACGTTCTCTGGCGAAACGTTGGCATGATGGGCAAGTTTTTTAAACCACGATTTCTGATTTTTCAAAGTGTGGTAAAAAATATCAGCGTGAGCAATATCAGAACCAACCACACTATCCAAAACCCTCATCAATCCACTATTTTCACTTGATTTTTATAAAATTTGCTCTTAATTTTCAAATCAGACTGTTTTTGTTATGGTAGGCCAGTTGGCAAGATCACCAAAGGCTGCACAATGCATCTTCAGGGACTCGATCGTTCAGTTTTTCAGTACTTCCAGAGCTAGGACTGTGTTACCATTAACGTATTATGTTTAACAGGCTCTATGTTTACTTCGAATAGCTCTCATTATTTACCAGTCAGCAGTTAGGTTTCAGGAAAAAACATAGTACCATTGATGCATTGGTAGTGTTCACTGAAAAAATTCGGAAAAATAGAAATATTGACCTTGTAAGCTTTTTCCTCGACCTTCGCAAAGCTTTTGATACGATAGATCACAAAATTTTACTGCTTAAACTTAAAAGCTATGGTGTCGTAGACAAATGCTACAGTTGGTTTGTGTCATATTTAGCCAATCGATATCAAACAGTGTAAGAAAATGGCAAATGTTCGAACTGGTGTAAAGTTGAATGCGGTGTTCCACAAGGGTCCATTTTAGGTCCTCTTTTGTTCATAATTTACATCAATGACTTACCGAACTGCTGCAAGCATACTGAAATTCTTCTCTTTGCTAATGACACAAATATATCATCTTTGGGCCTGAATAAAAGTAAAATTGATTCTGATTTATCAGATATAAGCAGTTGGCTTGTAGCCAACAAGTTGTCTCTAAATCTAGAGAAAACTGTTCAACTTAATTTATGAACTAGTGCTTCTAACAAAAATTTCGCATTAAATAACTGTCCAGTTTCTATTTAACCCATTTGCAAATACCTGGGAGTTCGATTGGACTCGAAACTTTCCTTTGTTTCTCATGTTGAATATGTTAAAAAGGGACTCGGAAAACAGTGTGGAATAATTTCTAAGTTAAGGCAATTTGATCCCAGAAAACAATTAATACAATATTATAAAAGCAACAATAATCCCCTCATACAATATGGAGTTTTAGTATACGGCTGTACATCGTTTTCTATTTTAAAAAAATACATATCCTTCAGTAAAAAATTTTAAAATTTATTCATTTCCGTAAACGTTTTGATCACTCAGAAGACATTCGTGAAGAATAGAATACTAACTGTGTATGAACTACATATTTATTAACTCTTGGAGTTCGTTTTAAGATCATTGAAGAATTTGCACTCGGAAAGCTTTTTAAATAATTCTTTTAGCTTTGAAAAGCCAAGAAATACCAGAAGCCACTCTCTCCGCCTTTTAAATGAACCTTTGTGTAAGACTAAATTTGAAAGATGTTCTCTTAGATATCGTGCTGTTAAACTATACAACATTCTAGCTAGGCAAGGTCTGTTTGATACAAAGACGGGAAATACAGCAAGAGAGATTAACTTATTTTATCATAAATTAAAAGAAGTTTATATACTAAATAATCAAGAATTGGTAAAATATGTTTTCCGGCTATAAGCTGGAATTTTTTCCATACCCCTTGGCTACATGCTAAAGGAGTACCCAAATAGGATTGGCTTTTCTGTGAAAAAAATGACCCCCGTAGCATTAATAGAACGCGAGATATGGACATTTTTCTAAAAAAAAATGTTAATCACCAAAAAAAAACTTTGAAAAATTTTCAAAAAAAATCCAGTAATTGTTTCACCTGATACATCAGGAGGTTGGGGGAGGTGGTAGCTAAAAGGGAAAACAACTACAAGCACCCTTTTCTGTTTAAAATTGAATACATACTCGGCAGATTGCCGGAAAATAGCCGCCGTTGATTCCAATAAGCATGATTGGGATTGAACGAATAGAATATATTGAAAAAGATTTTTGTGCAAAAATTATTTTTAAGTCCGATTTATTTTGATGGCATTTCGTAGTTGAACATACTTCTGTTTCTTAGAGAGAGGCTACAGGGGCTACTATCAACACCAATAAGCATTAGAGGTGGTAACTAAGACTTATAGGAACGACGTTCAAATAGTAAAATTGGGCTTTATGGGTTTATCCCGTTTCTATTTCTGACTTCAATTTTTTATACCGACTCTGTTCATTTTGAATTGCTTTGCTTAGCAACTGATGTTCAAATTCACTTTTAGCAGAATGAGAGAAGAGAGAAACTAGCCTAGAGAAGTCAAAAAGATTTCACGCAAAATGTCGAAAAAGCGGCAAAATGGTAAAGCGAAAAAAAGTTTGACGAAGTAAAAAAAATACGAGCGCAATAATAGCCGGCTGAGAAGATGAGGGCGGCTATTAAAAATAAAACAAAATTTTTTTTATTATTTATTTAATTTTGTTTAAGGCTGTAAAGTGGTCAATTAGAAGGGCAGAATCTTGTGGACTGTGTTGTCCCGTTGTCTGTCCTCTCCGGGTCTCTTGATAAAGTTATTATTGAGTTATTATAATAACTTTATTGGCCTAACACCGGGACATTTATAAGGGCTATCAATTAATTAAACGAATAATAGCTAGTTTTATGTGCTCAGACGCCGTTATTTTTATAACTGGATAAGCTGGTCTAAATATTCAATTTAATCAAACAGGTCACATCACAACAGTGTCTAAGTAGAAACGGTATAAAGGTTCTGCAGCAGAAAATTTCCACAATGCTGTCAAGCTTCTAACATGATTTGAGCTTATACGTAATACGAAAAAAATCCCTTCTCTGGCTGCCATCATCTCAAGCTGCAAAAAGAAATCAAAACAAAAAGAGAAATCTTGTATTGCGTTTGCAAACATTGCCCTAGTTGCCGTCACCAATCTATGGTTAACAAAAATTAATATCAAGGATCAGCATTAACATATTAATGCATTGGAGATAGATGTTTTTGGCCAACGTTAACTCAACTCACCTCAAATCAATTTCGACTAGATGCAGTTTTCTCTCCTTGCACCATGCTCGCAAGTCCGGGAAAACTTTCTTCACCAAAATATCCCTCTCGACTTGAAAGTCGTGAAAAGTTGAAGACACAAACAATCGAATAGTCTTCCAGGGCTTGTTCATGCGTCTCACAGTTGCATTCTGCCGTCCCACGTATTTCATATACTGACAAGACTTCAGGGCTGCAATCCATGCTTTATCTACGCGGTTTTTTGTAAGTTCTTTTGGCCTTTCGCTAGAAGCAGAGCTTTTAGATCGGCTTTTAGAGCTGGCCTGCTTTTGTTTAATAGACTTTTCTTGGCTCTTCTTTAATCGATCAAAGTACGATTGCTCGCGGCGGGACATTTTCTATTATACTCGGCGTTTAACTGAGATACGTTTTTGATGGTGTTACGCACGAAAAAAGAAGAATAAAAAGACTACAGGTTTATAAGCAGCGATGAAGCCTTAAAGCACGTGGTGTATTCAACTGTATAGCAGCTGGTATAACGCACTGCCACAAATGGTATAGCGTCAAAACAACTATTAAAACAAGATCTATTATTTATCTACGACTGCCAAGTAAGTTTTGGAAAGCGAAACCTAATGTAACGATCCTTTATATGCTAAATTAAAAAACTTGAAGGCTAAATATAATTTTTTTTTCTTTATGCTGTAAAATATGAATTGAATACAGTTCTAAATCAGTTGAAGACTTCATTTCAATGGAAAAACAATTTTTTAAAAGATGTTCCATTTCTTTAATAAAGAACTTTATGCAGCCCCACTTATTTTTTCTGTTCAGAAGGGTTCACTTTTCTATTTTGAGGGCATCTTAACCTGAAAAATCTGGCATAAATTCGCCGATTTTTGCATCTCGATTTCACTTTGAGGAGGAATTTCAAGAAACTCGCTGTTTTGGAGAGGTTTTTGAATAAATTTTCGGTCTTTTCCATTATGCCACCCCCATTCAAGTCAACCAAATTTTGATGGTGTTAAGCAGGAAAAAAAGAATTAGACTACAGGTTTATAAGCAGCCAAAATCGGTAGCAGTTTAATAATCGGGTGTCATGGTGGCCGCCGTATTGGCCGACAGGGCGTTTAGCCGACAACCAAAAAATGAGAAATTTAACCGACAATTTAAGTAAAATGAGAAATAAAACTTCTTCTGAAGCTGCGATTGGCCAATTTAAAACACTATTTCGTAAGCGGACACATATAACGCAATTTTTTCATCAACTAGTGTAATTAACGAAGTTCTATCCGTGGTCGGACCGTATTTTACCGCGTCTGGCCATGCCTCAGCGGCCCGTGGGACTTGATATGAATCTATCACAACCGAACTACTGATTTATGGACCAATGAGACCTTTATGACCAATTGAAGTAAAATTTATGACGAATTATGATAAAACTGTCGGCTAAATTTCTCATTTTTTCCTTGTCGGCTAAACGCCCTGTCGGCCAAATTTCCTAGCACCGGGTGTCATATTCTCTTGCGGGCTATAGTGAAATATGCTCCAAATTTTGGCAACAATTTAGGTCAATTCGATCAAAAATTTCAAAAAATAACTTTTCTTCCGATTACTCATAAATTTTCGAGGGCTTCCCTGACAAAATACGATTTTCTAATGAACCCAGTGTCCAGCTTTTAATTGCTAAAATAATTAGTCTTATCATATGAGCTTTGAGTCAAATTTTCAGCCGTTTTTACCTAACTTGAAAAAATCCAATGTTTGAAATCTGTCTAAACATGGACCATTCATGAAAATTTAGATCCGAAGTGTAATGAAACGAAAAGTCGCTTACTTTAAAAAAAGCTGAAAAAAGTTACGTTTTTAGACATAGATTTGGAGAAATCCTCAATTTCAGCCAACAATATTTTTGTCTCCCTTAAGAAAACATAAACCGACTAGCGTCGCCCGAATTGGAGGGAAAGTTTAAAGATGCAAAAATTTCTGACTACTAAGGGGTTCAAAACCACGACCTCAGTGATGAGAGTCGTAGACATTAAAGCAACACGAGCTACGTACGGTCAACTTTCAAAATCGGTTCTTTTTAAGCAAGAGGCAGAAATTCTGAACACTCGCAATTGAAAATAAAACGAAATAAAGAAGCCAAGAGAGCAAGACTTCACCCGAGCATTGCTTGCAGTAAATATACGGTAGCAGTTTTTCAGTGGAGTCCCTCAGGGTACCACTTATTGGCTTTCATTCTTCTTACTTTTTGTGAACGAGTTACCAAACTCCTGCACAAGCCTTTTTCATATGCTCTTTCAGGAAGATGCAAAATTTTTGCGTGTTGAACTTGTAAGGTCGAAAATTCAGGCTGACCTCAGTAAGTGAAAAGCTGGCGTTGCGAAAATTCTATGCCTTTCAACTTGGAGCTAACATCAAAATTGTTAAATCAAATAAAAGTTAAACTTCTGGAGATAACACCATTGAATCAGCGGCCGAAAAACGCCCCAAGTCTTAGCAATTCAAGATAGTTAAAATGGAATTTGCATATAGATAGAGCCTGAGCCAAGGCAAGTAAATTTTCTTTTTTGATTATAAATGTTTTCCCTGATCTGCCAAAAAAACAAGAGCTGAGCTCCACAATTCAATGATTATTCGCATTTAAGTTTAACGGCGGTCAGTGTTAATTTTTAAAGAGCTGTATATTAACACAATTTGAAATTATATCAAAAAAGTAGTTACATAGATAGTTCACAGTGAACTAAATTATAAACTTGCCATTTTTTCTTTCTCAATTCTACCAATTTCTATGCACATACAAATAAATAACCTCCTTATTTAGGTCCATAATAACTGATGTCCATATGATACCAGTTAACTCAAAATGCTTTTATACACTGAGTCTTCCCGCTGCAATTTGTTTTGTCTTTCAAAACCAGCGAGAAAAATTTAAAAGAATTTTTTTGCTCAAACATATTGATTCCGAACTTGGTTGTGCGTTTGGATTGAAGAAGAATTGCCCAAAATTTTCTGGGACAAACTAATTAATTACTATGAGCGGGACAATTGAACCTGAAAACTGGTATGCGATTGCACAACGAACAATTGTTGTAGCAATTTTTAGAACTCGTCATTAGAAAGCGTCCAGAACCCTTGTACGGTCTAACAGAAGCCCTCTATTAATTGAACTACGAATAATTATTATCTGTTCCGTTTGCTTTCCCCCGTAAAGAGAGCACGTACCATAATATTGTAAGTCACCATTATATACTAAATAACGTATGTGCGTCTGGCGGTTGCAAATAATATGCATCCGCTAAGCTTGGGGAACAAGAGCAAAAGATCTAATAAATACTTTCAAAAAGATGAAATTGGTTTCGTTTTGGACATTGATTAGGAGAATTTCTCCATTTCACCCACCCAATGTTTTACTTTCCGCTTTATGAAAAACCTAAATCGAGTATTAATGCACGATTGGTAGAGAATTTTTTTTTGTTGTAATATTTTCTGATTATAAACGTGTTCGAAACCTCACTTTTTGGGATAAAAATCCTGGACAATAGTCTTTAAACAAAACAACCTACATATGGTCCTCTCTCGCAAAAACTTATATTTAATTACGAGACATAAATTGTGATTGCTCGAAATTGAAATAAATCAGAAAACCAATAACCAATCAGGAGTACAAAAAGTCAGCCGAGAGATAATATTTAAAAAAAATTCTCAAGGAAAACAATCGAGCAAAAACAAGCAAACAGTAAAAACATAAATAATTACAATAATTGCATCAATTGAGGAGGAATTAAAATAAAACAGAGAACCTGATTTAAACAATTCCTTGGTTGCTTTAGTGAAATAGCAACAAAATGCTGTCACGCCACTTCTTAGAAATGTTTTATTGCTTTGTACTGTTTGCGTTAAAAAATACCAGAAAAAAATTGCTGATACATTCCAAGAACAAACTGGTAAGAAAGGACTGGAAAAAGCAATTGAGAAACATTGAGAGGGAAATGATCGACGTCAACAGGTTGTCTCCGCGATTAAGTTGTTCCTTACATGCAAATTTTCAAGCGAAGAAGTCCCCACCACTATGCCAACTAAACAACATTTGAACCTGTTCCTAAACCTGTTGAAGAGATTGACTGCATTCGATTACGATAAATCCCCGAATGAAATTAAACAATTTTTTTGTAGATACAAATTGCGCATCAATTTTGAATGATTTCTCTTTTTGCGAGAAAACTGAAAACTTTCAGCGAATCTATGTTTGTGAGTCAACAACTGAAAAAAAGAAACTGGGTTTGGAAATCAATTCGTAATGCGAAGACCTGAACTGATAAATGAGGACAGAGAGCCAAAAAATCTTTTATTTTAGGACAAAATTTTGTTCGTCCAGCAGTAGTATGACCAATTGAAGTAAAATTTAGGACGAATCATGATAAAACTGTCGGCTAAAGTTCTCATTTTTTCCTTGTCGGCTAAACGCCCTGTCGGCCAATTTTCCTAGAACCGTGTGTCATATTCTCTTGCGGGCTATAGTGAAATATGCCCCAAATTTTGGCAACATTTTAGGTCAATTCAATCAAAAATTTCAAAAAATAACTTTTCTTCCGATTATTCAGAAATTTTTGAGGGCTTCCCTGACAAAATACGATTTTCTAATGAACCCAGTGTCCAGCTTTTAACTGCTAAAATATTTAGTCTTTTCATATAAGCTTTGAGTCAAATTTTCAGCCGTTTTTACCCAACTTTAAAAAATCCAATAATTGAAATCTGTCTAAACATGGACCATTCATGAAAATTTAGATCCGAAGTGTAAGGAAACGAAAAGTTGCTTACTTTAAAAAAAACTGAAAAAAATTACATTTTTAGACATAGATTTGGAGAAATCCTCAATTTCAGCCAACAATATTTTTGTCTCCCTTAAGAAAACATAAACGGACTAACGTCGCCCGAATCGGAGGTAAAGTTTAAAGATGCAAAAATTTCTGACTACTAAGGGGTTCAAAACCACGACCTCTGTGATGAGAGTCGTAGACATTAAAGCAACACGAGCTACCTACGGTCAACTCTTAAAATCGGTTCTATTTAATCAAGAGGCAGAAATTCTGAACACTCGATTTCACCCACCCAATGTTTTACTTTCCACTTTATGAAAAACTTAAATCGAGTATTAATGCACGATTGGTAGAGAATTTTTTTTTGTTGTAATATTTTCTGATTATGAACTTGTTCAAAACCTCACTTTTTGGGATGAAAATCCTTGACAATAGTCTTTAAACAAAACAACCTACATATGGTCCTCTCTCGCAAAAACTTATATTTAATTACGAGGCATAAATTGTGATTGCTCGAAATTGAAATTAATCAGAAAACCAATAACCAATCAGGAGTACAAAAAGTCAGCCGAGAGATAATAATTAAAAAAAATTCTCAAGGAAAACAATCGAGCAAAAACAAACAAACAGTAAAAACGTAAATAATTACAATAATTGCATCAATGGAGGAGGAATTATAATAAAACAGAGAACCTGATTTAAACAATTCCCTGGTTGCTTAAGTGAAAAGGCAACAAAATGCTGGCACAACACTTCTTAGAAATGTTTTATTGCTTTGTACTGTTTGCGTTAAAAAATACCAGAAACAATTTGCTGATACATTCCAAGAACAAACTGGTAAGAAAGGACTGGAAAAAGCAATTGAAAAGCATTGAGAGGGAAATGATCGACGTCAATAGGTTGTCTTCGCGATAAAGTTGTTCCTTACATGCAAATTTTCAAGCGAAGAAGTCCCCACCACTATGCCAACTAAACAACATTTGAACCTGTTCCTAAACCTGTTGAAGAGATTGACTGCAGTCGATTACGATGAATCCCCGAATCAAATTAAACAAATGTTTTGTAGATACAAATTGCGCATCAATTTTGAATGATTTTTCTTTCAGCGAGAAAACTGAAAACTTTCAGCCAATCTATGTTTGTGAGTCAACAACTGAA
This sequence comes from Convolutriloba macropyga, assembly GCF_964194025.1. NCBI lineage: Eukaryota > Metazoa > Xenacoelomorpha > Acoela > Convolutidae > Convolutriloba > Convolutriloba macropyga. Next base: position 67,103,893 of record NC_134468.1, read on the forward strand.
AAAAAGAAACTGTTCATCCAGCAGTAGTATAGTAATTTGCCTAGTGCTTGTAGGGATGGGGGGGGGGCGTTCGGACACCCCCCTAAAAGAAGTTTTACCTCTGAAAAAGTGAAATCTTTGTAATTTTTTCAGAGTGTAAGGCAAGTTACTATACTTTTCAGCTATTTCCATTTCATTTTGATAGTTCATGTAAATTGGAACTTGGGAATTGGGTTTTGGTGGTTTTGAATTCATGTTTTGTGCGCGATTGAGGGTAAAATTTTAAATTGGGATTTTATTTAGTTTGGAGAGCGGGGAAATGTTTGGACTTGTCAAAGATTTGTTTACGGTGTGGAATTTACGAGGAACGGAATCAAAGGGACTTAAATTTGTGAAAATTTAATTTAATGGTTACACAAAATCAAATCTGAATTTTTTTATGGGCTTTGAAGATATATTGCGGTAGTGAGGGAAAAAACTCAATTTACGATTAAAGACAAATTGTGTCGGTGAATGGAAGACTTCAAGGGGGGCTATTTAGGGACCGAATTAACTTGTCTAAGTCAGTGTGGTATGGAATATTTTGTTATGAAATGTCTCGAACTATTCCTGTTTGCTCACAGTAAAGAAATGAGGGTTTGAAACTTGAAGTTTGGAAGTTATAAATATTCAATCTCCATTTTAAAGTCTCTACTTAAAGCTCTAAGAGCTCAATCTATCTATCTTGCTCAATGCTTCAGTGAAATGCATATTTGCAACATTTGTGGCATTTATTTTGACAAAAATCAAGAAAAAAGCCCATTTTTCCCATCATCACCCTGATATATACCTAAAGTTTTGTACTTTATGTTGCAAACCTGTTTTTTTCCTCACAGAACTGAAAGCCCATTCAAAACACAATTCATACCTCCAGCCCAACCCTTTAAACGACTATCGTTCTTTTGCAGCTGGTAAAGTTCCCGATCAACCTTGTCCTTTTTGCAAGGAGGTCTTCTATTATAAACTTGAATTGGAAGAGAACCATTTAAAAAACAAGTGCTTGGGTGGCAAGGTGCGAAGCCTCTTCAGGAGGAAAACGTGACAGAGATTCTAAAATACGTTTCCTTTTTAACTTTTGAATTGAAGAAAACAGTTTCTCAACACTTTACTTTGCATATTTTTAACTTTCCTTTCTTTTAAAGATGTACTATTTAAACTATACAAATCAGCAGTATCATTTAAACTGAGTCAGAATCATAAAAAACAATACGTTGGCGTTTAGTAGAAGTAACTTGGGAGTCTCTGTTACTTTGAACTTCTTCCTCCTCAATTATTTGTGGTCGACTAGTGCTGGGTAATTTTTTTTTTGCTCTCCTCTCTTCTTTTGATTTTCTTTTTTCTCTGTTTGATTACTGACAAAGGCGTGTAATCGTCGCTGGTAGAGGGACTGGTGTCAACTCTCTCGCTTTCTTCATTTTCTGTCAAAATAAAGGGGTTATTGGGAGTCTCATGGTCAGACTCATCGCTCATTTCAGAGAGGTTAGTTAAGTCAACAACGTCTTCAAGTTTCTCGTTTGAATAAGTGCGCTGGTTGAAATCGGGATCAGGGGTTCCCCATCCAGACGCTTCCCCACCCTCGGGTAAACTGAAGACGTTAATATCCTCATCTGATTCGATTCCCCAATCGGGCTCATCACATATTTTCTTTGAAATGTACTCATCTCGAAGAGAGAAATGTCCAAAAGGCAATGTTGTTTTCCGGTCAGCATTTATGTATCTCTTATCGTCGTACGCACTCAGGGCAATTTTGTTCACACATACAGTTTCTAGTTGATGTTTTGTTGAAGCAATCTTTACATTTTCGAGTCTGACAAGTTCACCGGTTTCGAGGATTTTTTTGAACAGCTCATGGTGGAGTTTTGACTGGGCAAATTTCTTGGTGCCCTTAGCAGACATTTTTTCGAAACCGCCAGCAATTAAAGAATAAAGTTTGTGTTTGAGTGCACAGAACTCTTCAATTGGTGCTCCAGCTAATTCATCCTTAAACTTTAGCACCACTTTTTTATTAGACTGATCATATAGAGGGTAGATTTTTGGGATATTAGAGAGATCAAAGTGTGCAATTAGGTTTGAGTTTTTTGATAAATCATCGTAAAAGTTCCCTTTTTGTACTTTTTAGATAAAACTGTCCGTGTCAGAGTATAAAAGATGGCGTGATGTTTCTTTTTTCATAACATTATAATGGCAGTCCAGCATGAAAAGTTTGGACAGTTCCAAAATATATGCGCCCACTATGGTAGGCTTGTTCCACATTATGTTCTGTTTCTTTTTGGTAATGAGCGACAGATTTCCGTCAGTAACTTTTATAGTGCTAATGACACCTTCAGATGTAGCTTTCAAATTTCGTCTTCAGTGCGGACAAAAATTACAGTAACTCGATTCCTTAAACTTTCATAAAGTTTACCAAATGTCGAGTTCGTCATTAGCTTGAAGAAATCCTGGTCAAGTTTTGATGTTGCGTCTTGTCGCCTTTGGGTCATTAATTCAACATATCTTGATAACCACTTTGATTGTTGGAACTTGATAGCTTTATGAATCTTTGTTACTATAATTCCTTGTTCAACAAAGAATTTCAGGTTTCTGAAATGGGTAACGTAATGAGACTTAGGATGAAATGTTTGTCTGAGTTTATTTCATTTTGTTGCTGAAACCTTCAGTGCGTTTTTCATTTGGGTCTGGTACTCACTGAACTCCAACGGGTCAATTGGTTGTTTGTCAGAAATGATTTGGAAATCCGAATGCTTCTCATGAATCGCATCCGGATATTCCAGGTCCACTTCAACAACAAACACAATCTCTCCACTATCGTCCGTTTGAGAATTTCCTCAAAAGTTATTTGGGTTACCAACTCGAACGCTTTCTCAGGTAGTGGATAATTGAACATAACCCCGCCATAAAGATTGTTTGCATCGATATATATGACCGATGCCAGTTCGACTCATCATAGTTGGGCAGTGAAGGACTGTTAGCCCTTTCTAGCCTTGAGATGAATACTGATGCTACCCCAACACGAATCATTCTTTCAGTCATATCAAGCAGCTTGCGTTCAGTCAAAAACTCAAGTTGTGGTTCGCAAATTTTTAGACATGCGCTGCCTGAGAGATTTGAGGCGGTGTAAAATTGCGCGCATTCAAGCGAGTATTTTTTATAGCATACAGACCTCAACTCTTCAAACCAACATGCCAGTTGCAGAACGTCTCCACTGAGGTACAGCTCTAGAAATTGCTTTAGGTTCATACAATTGAATTCTCTGAAAACTTTTTTCAGCTGATCAAGTTCCGCATACGTTATGTCGATGCTGTTATCCTTCAGGCTGTTTTTCCAGTGTCGTATACCAGGAAGTTCGAGGTTGTTTAGTTTGTCAAAACTATCGACATAAGAGTAGGAAAAGTTTCCTTTGTGTTTTAGCAGCTCACGTTGTTCTTGACTATATCCACGATAAAAGTTATCCAAGATTGTGAATTTGTCATGTGGCAGAGTCTGTACTAATTTACTCAGGCTGCTGGGCATGAATTTGAAACTGTCAATGAATCGTAAGTACTCATAGATAGCAACCTTGTCTCGCTTTCGCCTTCTAGTCTCAATGTATACACCATAGTTCAAAGCAATGAACTTTTCATCGTTCGTGGGTATCACTTCAAACTTTACATTTGCTGTTGCGGAGTGCAGGGTTTTGACAATGTGATGAAGATCATAGTTCATCATATTATGAGCAATAACTGGCGTATAATCAAGTGTTCTGCGCTTCAAGTTACACTCATTGTGAGCATAACCCAGAAATTGTCCCGAAATTGGCAATGACCCAGAACTTTTTCATCATCAGTTTCAAAGGGAACATCGCAAACCCAACAACATGTATGAAATGTTTTTGAAGGTGGTGTTCCAATGAGGATGGGATACTTCCTCTTCTGATGATAAAAGAATTTTGCTAGCTTCTCGATCTTGGACAAAAATCTCTCCATGCAGTCAGGACCTGTATAGATGTCACAGTGTATGAGTTCAGGGTTTCCTCGCTCTATGACCATTAAGCAATAACTGCATGGTAAATGTTTCTCAAAAGCATGAGTACTGGAGACATTTGCATGATTTTTCACTGTTGCTACTGGCTACTGGAACTACCAATGATTCAAGGTCCAAGTAAATCACAAAGGGTGAAAATCACCTCGCAGCAAAATTTTTAAATGTCACTTTGTTTTTCGTTAAACTAGGCATAGTTATTTGTAGCGAATCTTGTTCGAGACATGTTTGCTGATGTGTGTTGAAGTATTCAATGGTAGAACAAATGTGGAAACAGTTTCGACACAGATAACTTCTTTCACGATATTCTTTTCCACTAATTTTTGAGATGAGTTTGTGCAAGTTTACTGTCAAAACACAATGGTAATTTTCTTCATTGCTGAGTAGAAGTAAGTCAAGAAGGAACGGATAATTTTTTCCAGCGGAGAGTCTCAAAGGCAGCAGTTGTTTTGAATCATACCCAAAAAACAGTTTTTTGGAGAGCTTTAGTTAGTGAACACTGTTTTTTTTATTTTTTTTACATCAATTAATTTCATTAGCTGGTTCTTTTTTAAGAAAGTTTTTAGTGTGAATTTTTGGATTACTTTTGCAAAGAAGTGGAGTTAACTGAAAACGTTGACCTGAACTTCGTTTATATCCTCGAACTTCGAAATCTCCAAGAGGCTCATCGGCATATCAGATTCACCAATCGGTTGCTTTGCTGAAGGGTTCTCGCTGCTATATGTCAAAATATTTGTTCTGGATCTGAAGCAAGGTCTAGGCGGTTCCAACTTCTCTTTCAAGTAGACAAGATGATACCCAGCAGTGAAACTGTACAGAAAGCACTTGTCATCATTTGCGTTGTGTTTTTTCAGGAGAATGGAGTCTCTCCTCAATGGATGGTTATCCGGAAATGGTATGAAGCTGCTCCCCCTCACTGGAATATAACGCACCAGTTTGATCGTGATTTTTTCAATTGTCTGCAGCTGCCATTCGCTTCCACAGCTTGAAAAAGAAACCAGCTTCGAAACTATGTTGTCCACTAGTTCCTCAAAAATGGTATCAGTTATACCAGTGTAGTATACCGTTGTTGTATTCGTGTTGAAGTAGACGCTGACTTTTTCTGGTTCTTCTTCTCCAGGTTTTTGAAGGGTCATCTCAACCATCAGTTGCATTTTTTAGGGTACTGATTGGTGTGTTTTCTGATGATTCCTTCAATCTCGTTTCGTTTTCTGAACAAATATTCCATGATGTCTAGATCGTTACTGGTAGGATGAAATTCATAGTAGTTGATGCCCCCCTTGATTGAGCTGACAACTGGCGTTGCGGGACTCGATTTAACTGGATCCATTTCGTAGACAGGAACACCGTGTACGTCGTTTATGTGACGGGCAAAGTCATACTTTGACTGAAAGCCCATACGACAAGCATAACACACTTTCAGAATAGGTTGGTGATGGGAAACCTTTGAATGTTTGCGTAGGGAGGGCAAACTTTTCGCTTGTTCTGAACTATTGAAACAGCTGAACGTGGGCACGTTTGGATAAATGCCATGCTTCCCTTGCAAATGCCTGTTCAGCGCTCGTCTATCAGACAACTGAGCCGGACAGTTTGTGCATTGCAGAGGCATTCTGACAGAATTGATTGTATTTTGGGACTAATTGTATTGTTTGTATTTGTTAGATTGTATTGGTTGTTTTTTAAAGCTAATTGATCAAGATTGAAAGAAATGGTAATTAAACTAGAAACTGCTTCATAAAAGTTGAAACAATGATAGAAAATTGTTTTATAAAAGTTGGTTTGAATTTGATAAAGAGAATGTTTAGAGAAAGGTTGTTTCAGAAGCAATAGGAATTGTCAAAGATCCAATGTATTCAAGACTCGTAGTTTGAGTTTTATTTTGCAAGAATTTGATAAGTATTTTGAGAAAGTGTTTGCACACACGTTTAGAGACACTCAACGGAGCAAAGTGAAAGTTAGAGAAATACAAATTTACACGCTGCTCCCAGTAACGCCTAAACAGATCAAATGTCAAACATTATCTTCCGTTGAAAGGTCAATAATAGTGAAATTACTAATGCATTAGCTCAAAATTGTACCAGTGAATTTCGTTTTATTGAATTTCTGTATAAAACATTGAAATCAGTTTCTTATATATCTTATCTGGTTCAGTTATAAGTATGGGTTGGCGCAAAACATGGGTTGGTCAGTTATGAAAAAATTTTTCTTAGGATCAAGTAATTGCTTCCAATCGACTTCCAACACAATGTCATGAGCGCTCAGAAAAAATTTCCAAAATCGTTAATCAAGTTTTTGAGATTTTAGTAAAAATTTGCCCAAAATAATGGATTTTTTCATAAAAAATCTACAATCAGCTAATGGTCTGTTTTGAAAAATTTTTTTCTTAGGAACAAGTAATTGCTTCCAATCGACTTCCAACACAATGTCATGAGCGCTCAGAGAAAATTTCCAAAATCGTTAATCAAAATTTTGAGATTTTACCAAAAATTTTTCCAAAAAAATTGATTTTTTCATAAAAAATTTACAATCAACTGATGGTCTGTTATGAAAAATTTTTTTCTTAGGAACAAGTAATTGCTTCCAATCGACAACCAACAAAATGTCATGTGCGTTCAGCGAAAATTTCCAAAATCCTTTATCAAGTTTTTGAGATTTTACGATAAATATGCAAAAAAATTGACTTTTTTCACAAACAAAATTGTTCGAAAATACTAAAATTTCCCCAAAAATTTTTATAATATTAGTTGGTCTGTAGTAAGTCATTTGATTGAAATCAAAGTGTTTTAATAGAAGGCTTAAAGCGAGGATTATTTTCTATTTCAAAAATGGAATAACTTACATATCTTCTGTGATTTTTGATATTTTTTACCAAAATAATGAAAATTTATTGTTTTTCATTCTTCTTTCCTCAAAATTTTTTATATTAAAATGGTTTGTTTGAACGTGCTCACAGTGATCCGATTGACTCTAGTTATGAACAATTCTACTTTATTCCATAACCTGTACGTTTAAGTTTTCTGTTTTAAAGATTTAAGGATTTCTTGCATTCAGCCAAATTCGGTTATAACTCTGTTGTTATAAAACCAAAAACAAGAAATTTAAATTTATCTGAGATCAATTAAATCAGTTTTTGGGAAACTTCAACACAACACACATTAGATTTGGAAACTACTGAACCTTTAAATTTCAATATATTGACAATTTCCCGCTCTCATGTGGAATTACTGCTTTCCACTTTGTATAAAAATCGAATTTTTTTGACCCACAAAATCCAGTAGTGCATACAGTGATGTACATAACTTTCTAATGTTTTTGCCAAAGAGTAGGAGATAACTGTGTTAACTGAAATTGTTTCAGTTTTAAGAAAGTTTTCTGTTAGTCTGAGTTTTCAAACAGCTCTCTCACACGGGTCGATGCTTTTCTTTGCTTTGGAGCATTGATGGTCTCCGGGTTCTCTGTGTTCACCGGTGTAAATTCAATAGTGCTGGCTGTATCCTGATTTTCTTGGTTGTGTTGAGTTTTCATTGGAGTTTCAAAGTTTCTTACAGGTTGCTCCAGAGACCACTGAAATTTTCTTGAGAGCTGCTAATGCAATTTTTCATATTTTCAAAGAGAGATTGGCTGGTTGCTGGGGATAACGCTGGACTCAGATCAATCGCTGGAGTATCTGCTGGTGTTGGTGCTGAGGGCGACTCAGGTGATCGAGGTAGCCCCCATAAGTGAGCAAGATCATCGCAAGCTTGGGTAACACCTAGTTGGTTCTCAAAGAATGGAACTGTATCACAGTCGTAATTGTACAAAATTTTCTTGACCGGAGCAGGTAAATTAACTATATCGTAAGCCACAAGAGGATCCTCCAGTTTCGAGGGAGGAATAATACCACCTGGCGTCATGTACGATCCTTCGATCGAATCTGATGACGGTTTATCAGGAAGTTGAGATAGAAAGTTTAGAAAGATTTTTGGAATCATGCAATGTTGTTGGGTATTCCAAACATCCTTCTCATTGAATTTCTTCTGTTGTATGTGGACAATAAAATTTTCGTAAAAAGTTTGATACGCAATTGTCCGTTCCCAGGAGCCTTCGCTTTCACACAGAATACAATAAGACATTTCTAGATATTTCAGTTTTGGTGAATTTTGTATTTTTGGAAAAATCAGAAATTGAAACGAACAGTTCAAAGAATTCAAGAAACAAATGGAGCAGTTGGTTTGCTGTTATTCAATCGCAAGTAAAAAAGTGAATGAGTGGGTTACCAGAATTCGGTTCACAACATAAAGAGTTGGAAGTTTGTACTCATGTGATTAACTTAGTAGGTAAACTGGAAAAGCATAAAACTACAGAAGTTTTATTTGTCTTAGTCGTGGTGGTCTCGGCATAGGTTTTACTTTATGCAATAATAGAGTAAACGCATTAAATTATTTTAGTTAGAGCTATTAAATAAGAGTTTTGCTCCATGGTTTACTGTTCAAAACCTAAGGTTACAAGTGTCTTTCATTAAACATTAGCGCTGAAGGGTGAAATGAACATACATGTAATCCGTCTGAACCTGTTTTCTGACCCTAAGCGGACTGCTCTACGTACAATGTTCGTGAAAGAGAACATGTGGTTCTAAAAAGCTAATCAGTACCGTGAAACAATTATTCTCCTTAATATTCGCCCTTTACAAACCTCTTATCAGTTGAACCATTCTATTTTAAGCACTTTGTAAAAATTGTTGAGTTTTACTTTCACCAGGGGAGAAATTAAAAACTATTTCTTGAAGAAGAACAGTTGAACAAATTTCAAATTTCAACAAAATCAGAATGCCATTTACAGCTGAAAAAGACGCCGAATTTGGCGACACTCATTTTGACGTTTCTAAGAATGAAAAACGCTTGATTCGAGTCACGCTCAAAACATATGAAAGAACAGGAACTTTTGTCTTTCTAAAATTATTCAAAAAGGGTGAAAATGACTATGAACTTCAACAAAGAATAAATCTGACTTTGGAAAAGTTTGAAAAGTTGTCAAAGAAAACTCCAAAAATTTGAGCAGCTGCTCAAAACTCAAGTGACATTGATTCAACAACTAAACCAACCCCGGCAAAACGACCAAAGTTAAAGCAAAAAGACGACAAATACGAATTATTTGACCAAGAGTAAATTGTAAAGAAAATGGTGGAAGATATGTATGAGCGCTCACCTGGTTACCTTAGAAGAATTTTAAAAAAAAGTTCAGGTTTTTCGTTTCAGAAGAAAAACCATCCTCAATGTATGCCCGGAAATACGCTGTTTGCATGCATTTTGAAAACGGCTATTGTGAATTGTTACCCTCTAACCATTATCATGGGTTGTTTGATGTGTCTGGCGTTTCTACGGAAATATTAAAACGAAATAAGCTTTAAGCAGTTCCTTGCTTGTACACAACCTTCAAAACTTTTTTTTCAAACGGAGCCACAGTGGAGACAACTGGAGAGATTTTAGAAAAACTCAAACTAGCTGTGGAATACAATGGTTCAGCGCCGCCGACAAAAGGAGAAGCAACTAGCATTCAGAAGCGCCTAGCAATTTTGAGCAGTGCCTTGAGCAAAATTTACCGCCCAACTGGAATAGTTGGCTACAAATTTTTGGATAATGCTGAGAAAACATTGAATCAGCAATTACAAACTGACCGGATATCAACTGAAACTCTAAAAAAATTTAAAAACATTTTGCATGGTCCTCCTTCTGGTGCTTTTTGTCAAATAATGGATATTTTTGTGAGTGGCTATGGAAAGTTAGATATTGACAATGATGTTTTGCGTGTACGCTTAGTTTTTGAAGAAAAAATAAATTTTTGAAAAAAAAAATTATTTAATCAAATCATGTTAGTAGTGTTAGAGCATCATATGAAGCGCAAAACGTATCAATTCAACATCACTCATTTTTACAATTTCTTTTCCACCAAATAGATAATGAGCAATATAAATACAAAATAAGCCACACAATATTGAGTTTGGTTTTTGAATTGGATGGTTTCTTAGCAATTCATATAGGGTTTGTATATTACCAGCAGAGGAAACAAGTCTATTGTGCAAAAATTTATATGAAGTTAGATTTTGTCCCAAATGATCAGCAAAAATATAATCTCCGTTCCTTCGACAAATAAGTATCCAATGTGTTCCAATTGATTGAGAAGTTGATACATTCACAATAATGAAACTATTCTGAGATAAGTGCAGCGGAAAATTGTCAGCTGCAAACACACCATGAAAATTGTACTTCAAACGTTTACATCCTTGAACGAGGTTGTTTATTTCATCTTCATCCATCAATTTGTAAGAATATGATTTTTCGAAACTCTTCGTGCAGAGTCGATAAAAATCGTGCTCGCTTTTTCACCAATAATGAAAATTTCAATATTACTAGGCAACGCGGCTGAAAACTTAAGTTCAATTGAAAATGAACATTTGGTAAGTTCAGGGTGAATAAAATCATGTGACACCTGCTGAGTGCTGGTGAGATCAAACACCATAATAAAATGGTAAGGGTATTCAGACAAACTTATTCCATGTCCATTGTCAATATAGGCTAAATCCCACATTGTGTTGAAGTACAAGCGTTTAACGTCAGCTGTATTTATGGAGCTGTCTGCAACGGGCAGTCCATTTCGATAAATATATATATGCTCCAGACTAAATTTACGAAAGTGAAAAGGATTGAGTTGTTTGCTTCCTAACAAAGCTTTATTTGTGTTAAGACAAATGGCAAGACGTCGAATAGGCTCCCTGCTAAAAACATCTTCCTGTTTCCAACTTTGCAAACCAGTAGAATCCAGAAATGTTTTTGTTATAGTTTCCAAGTAAGGATAGGACGCTGGGCTTGTTAGTAAAGTTTTTTCAATGGCAGAAACCACGTCGTCGTTCAATGTCATTTTTCTCACATACAAATTAGCGTCTATAATTTTCACTTTGTATGATTTTCCAGCATCGTCAGATATTACAACAAAATCATCTATAGATCTTCGAAAAGAAATTCGCAATGTGACTCCACTCAAAAGATGTCGATCACATGTAAAAAAATCTACTGCCACTTTTCCATAAAAAGTACATTCAGCAGATTGTCTAACCAAAGCTTTTCGTCTGTTAACTTCAGCTGTTGCTATCGCTCCAGGATTATCCTCGTACGAATAACCTTGCCAAGCCAAACAAATAGCCTTTGCGTCTTTGTTGTGAGAAAATTCGATTTCAATGAAACATTTGTGAGCAAAATTTCCATTTGAATTTGAAATTTTCAGTCCGTTGGCAGATACTGTACAGTCAGAAAAGAGTGAATGTAAAACATTATTACAAAAGTAAGGAGCGTCTGTTTTGGTTACATCTGCTGCAGCTCTAGCTTCATATTTTAAATCAGCTTCAGAAGCCTGAACTATCTTGCATTTGATTTCCAGGAAATTGTTTTGCAGATCAATAAAATTATTTCTGTCTTCAGCAACCTCAAACTCAAGCATGGGTCCGTTAGGACTGTAAACTGGCCCCATTTTTTGACAAAAGCTCCCATCAAAAGTTACAGGAAGCGCTGGTTTTTCGAATAAATCCAGGGAACTATGTGTTGCCTCTGTTGGTAACATATTACCGATCATCTTTAACTTTCGCAAATCAATATCAAATTTACCGGAACTTATAATTTCTCTGAAAGAAAAATTTGGTAAACCAACAGTTCTTTTAATGGTAGCTAACAACTGTTGCACAGTATCAAAAGTTCCTGGCATGAAAGTTAATCGCTCACCGTTGTATGGACGTGATATGACATTGGCTCAGAGCTATTCCGTTGGTGATCTTCTAGACCACTTAAACTGTAAGAAGTTAGAATCACGTTCGTGATTTGTTCTATTTTTGTTGGTAAAATAATTTCACTCAAAACTACTCTCCAGTCTCCCGACAGTTGTATTTCATCATTGAAAAAATTCCTGAATGAAGCCAATGTGATTTGATCGAAGATCTCCATCGAAGCGGAGGAGATTACATGTACCGTAAATTCATCTTCAAAACGTTTACTTGCCATTTTGCACAGGCGACTCTCGAACTAATTGGAGTTCGGGTTGATAGAATTTACCCTGAATCATTTTCTTATCGGTATCGATAAGAGAATACGTTGGAGGGTTCAATGTTGGGATAGACGAAATTTCAAAAATCTCGTCTGTAAATGATTGTTTGTAGCCCTTGCCAAACGTCTCCTCTTTTTTCAGTATTCGTACAAGATCACCCACAAAAAATTTTGGTTTTTGAGAATATGTTGTATTCGCAATCAACGATACCAGTCGCGGAACGTCTTTTTTCGTGACTTTGTTTGGAGCAAGATTGATTGTTCGATTAACTCTAGAATTGATATGTTTAACAAAAGAATCCAGTTTATCTAAATATTTTGTTTCTCTCTTGTACTCACTGAGCTCCAACGGGTCAATTGGTTGTTTGTCAGAAATGATTGGGAAATCCGAATGCTTCTCATGAATCGCATCCGGATATTCCAGGTCCACTTCAACAACAAACACAATCTCTCCACTATCGTCCGTTTGAGAATTTCATCAAAAGTTATTTGGGTTACCAACTCGAACGCTTTCTCAGGTAGTGGATAATTGAACATAACCCGCCATAAAGATTGTTTGCATCGATATATATGACCGATGCCAGTTCTTTTGACTCATCATAGTTGGGCAGTGAAGGACTGTTAGCCCTTTCTAGCCTTGAGATGAATACTGACGCTACCCCACCACGAATCATTCTTTCAGTCATATCAAGCAGCTCGCGGTCAGTCAAAAACTCAAGTTGTGGTTGGCAAATTTTTAGACATGCGCTGCCTGAGAGATTTGAGGCGGTGTAAAATTGCGCGCATTCAAGCGAGTATGTTTTATAGCATACAGACCTCAACTCTTCAAACCAACATGCCAGTTGCAGAACGTCTCCACTGAGGTACAGCTCTAGAAATTGCTTTAAGTTCACACAATTGAATTCTCTGAAGACTTTTTTCAGCTGATCAAGTTCCGCATACGTTATGTCGATGCTGTTATCCTTCAAGCTGTTTTTTCAGTGTCGTATACCAGGAAGTTCGAGGTCGTTTCCTTTGTGTTTTAGCAGCTCAAGTTGTTCATGACTATATCCACGATAAAAGTTATCCAAGATTGTGAATTTGTCATGTGGCAGAGTCTGTACTAATTTACTCAGGCTGCTGGGCATGAATTTGAATCCGTCAATGAATCGTAAGTACTCATAGATAGCAACCTCGTCTCGTTTTCGCCCTCTAGTATACTTACGCCCTCTAGTTCGTGGGTATCACTTCAAACTTTACATTTGCTGTTGCGGAGTGCAGGGTTTTAACAATGTGATGAAGATCATAGTTCATCATATTATGAGCAATAATTGGCGTATAACCAAGTGTTCTGCGCTTCAAGTTACACTCATTGTGAGCATAACCCAGAAATTGTCCCCAAAGTGGCAATGAACCAGAACTTTTTCATCATCGACTTCAAAGGGAACATCGCAAGTCCAACAATATGTATGAAATGTTTTTGAAGGTGGTGTTCCAATGAGGATGGGATACTTCCTCTTCTGATGATAAAAGAATTTTGCTAGCTTCTCGATCTTGGACAAAAATCTCTCCATGCAGTCAGGACCTGTGTAGATGTCAAAGTGTATGGGTTAAAGGTTTCCTCGCTCTATGACCATTAAGCATTAACTGCATGGTAAATGTTTCTCTAAAGCATGAGTACTGGAGACATTTGGATGATTTTTCACTGTTGCTACTGGCTACTGGAACTATCAATGATTCAAGGTCCAAGTAAATCACAAAGGGTGAAAATCACTTCGCAGCAAAATTTTTGAATGTCACTCTGTTTTTCGTTAAACTAGGCATAGTTATTTGTAGCGAATCTTGTTCGAGACATTTTTTGCTGATGTGTGTTGAAGTATTCAATGGAAGAACAAATGTGGAAACAGTTTCGACACAGATAACTTCTTTCACGATATTCTTTTCCACTAATTTTTGAGATGAGTTTGTGCAAGTTTACTATCAAAACATAATGGTAATTTTCTCCATTGCTGAGTAGAAGTAAGTCAAGAAGGAACGGATAATTTTTTCCAGCGGAGAGTCTCAAAGGCAGCAGTTGTTTTGAATCATACCCAAAAAACAGTTTTTTTGGAGAGCTTTAGTTAGTGAACACTGTTTTTTTTATTTTTTTTACATCAATTAATTTCATTAGCTGGTTCTTCTTTAAGAAAGTTTTTAGTGTGAATTTTTGGATTACTATTGCAAAGAAGTGGAGTTACCTGAAAACGTTGACCTGAACTTCGTTTATATCCTCGAACTTCGAAATCTCCAACAGGCTCATCGGCATATCAGATTCACCAATCGGTTGCTTTGCTGAAGGGTTCTCGCTGCTATATGTCAAAATATTTGTTCTGGATCTGAAGCAGGGTCTAGGCGGTTCCAACTTCTCTTTCAAGTAGACAAGATGATACCCAGCAGTGAAACTGTACAGAAAGCACTTGTCATCATTTGCGTTGTGTATGTTGTGTATTGTCCACTAGTTCCTCAAAAATGGTATCAGTTATACCAGTGTAGTATACCGTTGTTGTATTCGTGTTGAAGTAGACGCTGACTTTTTCTGGTTCTTCTTCTCCAGGTTTTTGAAGGGTCATCTCAACCATCAGTTGCCTTTTTTAGGGTACTGATTGGTGTGTTTTCTGATGATTCCTTCAATCTCGTTTCGTTTTCTGAACAAATATTCCATGATGTCTAGATCGTTACTGGTAGGATGAAATTCATAGTAGTTGATGCCCCCCTTGATTGAGCTGACAACTGGCGTTGCGGGACTCGATTTAACTGGATCCATTTCGTAGACAGGAAGGCCGTGTACGTTGTTTATGTGACGGGCAAAGTCATACTTTGACTGAAAGCCCATACGACATGCATAACACACTTTCAGAATAGGTTGGTGATGGGAAACCCGTGAATGTTTGCTTAAGGAGGGCAAACTTTTCGCTTGTTCTGAACAACTGAAACAGCTGAACGTGGGCACGTTTGGATGAATGTCATGCTTCCCTTGCAAATGCCTGTTCAGTGCTCGTCTATCAGACAACTGAGCCGGACAGTTTGTGCATAGCAGAGGCATTTCGACAGAATTGATTGTATTTTGGGATTATGTTGTTTTCTAAAGCTAATTGATCAAGATTGCAAGAAATGGTAATTAAACTAGAAACTGCTTTATAAAAGTTGAAACAATGATAGAAAATTGTTTTATAAAAGTTGGTTTGAATTTGATAAAGAGAATGTTTAGAGAAAGGTTGTTTCAGAAGCAATAGGAATTGTCAAAGATCCAATGTATTCAAGACTCGTAGTTTGAGTTTTATTTTGCAAGAATTTGATAAGTATTTTGAGAAAGTGTTTGCACACACGTTTAGAGACAGTCAACGGAGCAAAGTGAAAGTTAGAGAAATACAAATTTACACGCTGCTCCCAGTAACGCCTAAACAGATCAAATTTCAAACATTATCTTCCGTTGAAAGGTCAATAATAGTGAAATTACTAATACATTAGCTCAAAATTGTACCAGTGAATTTCGTTTTGTTGCATTTCTGTATAAAACATTGAAATCAGTTTCTTATATATCTTATCTGGTTCAATTATAAGTATGGGTTGGCGCAAAACATGTTAAATTTGAGCAATTTTATAGTTTAGTTTCCCTAAGCATTTAACCAAAGTTAAATTTCTGCACGTTTTATTGAATATTCAACCTATGTATAATTCCCAAACATTTTGAACACTCCTATTGATCAAGTATACAATTGAAGTTGTGCCTGACCTCTCCAACGCCCACTTTGCAATGAACAATTTGTTTATTTCCCAGATTTGATAATATTTTATATCGCAAAATTTGAATAAAACTCTGTGGTACTTGACAAGATTATCAAAATTTGCCCAAGTATGAAAGAAGGTGTGATCAAGAACAAAATATTAACCGTGTCTTAATAGGGGGAACCGAAATGGTCAACAAAGTTTCCAAATAAGTTGAATTGTCTTCAATGAATTGTATACAACGAAAAAAGTTGCATACAACAATTTTTAGCTGATGATCTGTTATGAAAAAATTTTTTCTTAGGAACAAGTAATTGCTTCCAATCGACTACCAACACAATGTCATGAGCGCTCAGAGAAAATTTCCAAAATCGTTAATCAAGTTTTTGAGATTTTACCAAAAATTTGCCCAAAATCATGAATTTTTTCATAAAAAATCTACAATCAGCTGATGGTCTGTTATGAAAAATTTTTTTCTTAGGAACAAGTAATTGGTTCCAATCGACTTCCAACACAATGTCATGAGCACTTAGAGAAAATTTCCAAAAGCGTTAATCAAGTTTTTTGAGATTTTACCAAAAATTTGCCCAAAAAAAATTGATTTTTTCATAAAAATCTACAATCAGCTGATGGTCTGTTATGAAAAAATTTTTTCCTAGGAACAAGTAATTGCTTCCAATCGACTTCCAACACAATGTCATGAGCGCTCAGAGAAAATTTCCAAAATCGTTAATCAAGTTTTCGAGATTTTACCAAAAATTTGCCGAAAAAATTGATTTTTTCATAAAAAATCTAAAATCAACTGATGGTCTGTTATGAAAAAACTTTTTCATAGGAACAAGTAATTGCTTCCAATCGACTTCCAACACAATATCATGTTTGTTCAGAGAAAATTTCCAAAATCCTTAATCAAGTTTTTGAGATTTTACCATAAATATGCAAAAAATTGACTTTTTTCACAAACAAAATTGTTCGAAAATACTAAAATTTCCCCAAAAATTATTATAATATTAGTTGGTCTGTAGTAAATCATTTGATTGAAATCAAAGTGTTTTAATAGAAGGCTTAAAGCGAGGATTATTTTGTATTTTAAAAATGGAATAACTTACATATCTTCTGTGGTTTTTGATATTTTTTACCAAAATAATGAAAATTTATTGTTTTTCATTCTTCTTTCCTCAAAATTTTTTATATTAAAATGGTTTGTTTGAACCTGCTCACAGTGATCCGATTGACTCCGATATTCCATAACCTGTACGTTTAAGTTTTCTGTTTTAAAGATTTAAGGATTTCTTGCATTCAGCCAAATTCAGTTATAACTCTGTTGTTATAAAACCAAAAACAAGAAATTTAAATTTATCTGAGATCAATTAAATCAGTTTTTGGGAAACTTCAACACAACACACATTAGATTTGGAAACTACTGAACCTTTAAATTTCAATATATTGACAGTTTCCCGCTCTCATGTGGAATTACTGCTTTCCACTTTGTATAAAAATCGAATTTTTTTGACCCACAAAATCCAGTAGTGCATACAGTGTTGTACATAACTTTCTAATGTTTTAGCCAAAGAGTAGGAGATAACTGTGTTAACTGAAATTGTTTCAGTTTTAAGAAAGTTTTCTGTTAGTCTGAGTTTTCAAACAGCTCTCTCACACGGGTCGATGCTTTTCTTTGCTTTGGAGCATTGATGGTCTCCGGGTTCTCTGTGTTCACCGGTGTAAATTCAATAGTGCTGGCTGTATCCTGATTTTCTTGGTTGTGTTGAGTTTTTATTGGAGTTTCAAAGTTTCTTACAGGTTGCTCCAGAGACCACTGAAATTTTCTTGAGAGCTGCTAATGCAATTTTTCATATTTTCAAAGAGAGATTGGCTGGTTGCTGGGGATAACGCTGGACTCAGATCAATCGCTGGAGTATCTGCTGGTGTTGGTGCTGAGGGCGACTCAGGTGATCGAGGTAGCCCCCATAAGTGAGCAAGATCATCGCAAGCTTGGGTAACACCTAGTTGGTTCTCAAAGAATGGAACTGTATCACAGTCGTAATTGTACAAAATTTTCTTGACCGGAGCAGGTAAATTAACTATATCGTAAGCCACAAGAGGATCCTCCAGTTTCGAGGGAGGAATAATACCACCTGGCGTCATGTACGATCCTTCGATCGAATCTGATGACGGTTTATCAGGAAGTTGAGATAGAAAGTTTAGAAAGATTTTTGGAATCATGCAATGTTGTTGGGTATTCCAAACATCTTTCTCATTGAATTTCTTCTGTTGTATGTGGACAATAAAATTTTCGTAAAAAGTTTGATACGCAATTGTCCGTTCCCAGGAGCCTTCGCTTTCACACAGAATACAATAAGACATTTCTAGATATTTCAGTTTTGGTGAATTTTGTATTTTTGGAAAAATCAGAAATTGAAACGAACAGTTCAAAGAATTCAAGAAATAAATGGAGCAGTTGGTTTGCTGTTATTCAATCGCAAGTAAAAAAATGAATGAGTGGGTTACCAGAATTCGGTTCACAACATAAAGAGTTGGAAGTTTGTACTCATGTGATTAACTTAGTAGGTAAACTGGAAAAGCATAAAACTACAGAAATTTTATTTGTCCTAGTCGTGGTGGTCTCGGCATAGGTTTTATGACAGATAATAAAGTAAACGAATGAAATTATTTTAGTTAGAGCTATTAAATAAGAGTTTTGCTCCATGGTTTACTGTTCAAAGCCTAAAGTTACAATTGTATTTCATTAAACATTAGCGCTGAAGGGTGAAATGAACATACATGTAATCCGTCTGAACCTGTTTTATGACCTTAAGCGGATTGCCCTACGTACAATATTTGTGAAAGAACACATGTGGTTCTAAAACGCTAATCAGTACCATGAAACAATTATTCTCCTTAATATTCGCCCTTTACAAAACTCTTATCAGTTGAACCATTCTATTTTAAGCACTTTGTAAAAATTGTTGAGTTTTACATTCACCGGGGGAGAAATTATACACTATTTCTTGAAGAAGAACAGTTGAACAAATTTCAAATTTAAACAAAATCAGAATGCCATTTACAGCTGAAAAAGACGCCGAATTTGGAGACGCTCATTTTGATGTTTCTAAGAATGAAAAACGCTTGATTCGAGTCACGCTCAAAACATATGAAAGAACAGGAACTTATATCTTTCTAAAATTATTCAAAAAGGGTGAACATGACTATGAATTTCAACAAAGAATAACCCTGACTTTGGAAGAGTTTGAAAAGTTGTCAAAGAAAACTCCAAAAATGTGAGAGGCTGCTCAAAACTCAAGTGACATTGATTCAACAACTAAACCAACCCCGGCAAAACGACAAAAGTTAAAGCAAAAAGACGACGAACACGAAATATCTGATCAAGAGTAAATTGTAAAGAAAATGGTGGAAGCGTGGAAGCTATGTATAAGCGCTCACCTGGTTACTTTAAAGAATTTCAAAAAAACTTCAGGTTTTTCGTTTCAGAAGAAAAACCATGCTCAATGTTTGCCCGGAATTACGCTGCTTGCATGCATTTTGAAAACGGCTATTGTGAATTGTTACCCTCTAACCATTATCATGTGTTGTTTGATGTGTCTGACGTTTCTACGGAAATATTAAAACGAAATAAGCTTTATGCAGTTCCTTGCTTGTACACAACCTTCAAAACTTTTTTTTTTCAAACGGAGCCACAGTGGAGACAACTGGAGAGATTTTAGAAAAACTCAAACTAGCTGTGGAATACAATGGTTCAGGGCCACCGACAAAAGGAGAAGCAACTAGCATTCAGAAGCGCTTACCAAATTTGAGCAGTGCCTTGAGCAAAAATTACCGCCCAAGTGGAATAGTTGGTTACAAATTTCTGGAAAATGCTGAGAAAACATTCAATCAGCAATTACAAACTGACCGGATATCGACTGAAACTCTAAAAAGATTTAAAAACATTTTGTATGGTCCTCCTTCTGATGCTTTTTGTCAAATAATGGATATTTTTGTGAGTGGCTATGGAAAGTTACATATTGACAATGATGTTTTGTGTGTACGCTTAGTTTCTGAAGAAAAAATAAAGTTTTGAAAAAAAATTATTTAATCAAATCATGATAGTAGTGTTAGAGCATCAAGAAATAAATGAGAAATAAATGATCAAGAAATAAATTCAAGAAATAAATGGAGCAGTTGGTTTGCTGTTATTCAATCGCAAGTAAAAAAATGAATGAGTGGGTTACCAGAATTCGGTTCACAACATAAAGAGTTGGAAGTTTGTACTCATGTGATTAACTTAGTAGGTAAACTGGAAAAGCATAAAACTACAGAAATTTTATTTGTCCTAGTCGTGGTGGTCTCGGCATAGGTTTTATGACAGATAATAAAGTAAACGCATGAAATTATTTTAGTTAGAGCTATTAAATAAGAGTTTTGTTCCATGGTTTACTGTTCAAAACCTAAGGTTACAATTGTATTTCATTAAACATTAGCGCTGAAGGGTGAAATGAACATACATGTAATCCGTCTGAACCTGTTTTATGACCTTAAGCGGATTGCTCTACGTACAATATTTGTGAAAGAGCACATGTGGTTCTAAAACGCTAATCAGTACCATGAAACAATTATTCTCCTTAATATTCGCCCTTTACAAAACTCTTATCAGTTGAACCATTCTATTTTAAGCACTTTGTAAAAATTGTTGAGTTTTGCATTCACCAGGGGAGAAATTATACACTATTTCTTGAAGAAGAACAGTTGAACAAATTTCAAATTTAAACAAAATCAGAATGCCATTTACAGCTGAAAAAGACGCCGAATTTGGAGACGCTCATTTTGTTGTTTCTAAGAATGAAAAACGCTTGATTCGAGTCACGCTCAAAACATATGAAAGAACAGGAACTTATATCTTTCTAAAATTATTCAAAAAGGGTGAACATGACTATGAACTTCAACAAAGAATAACCCTGACTTTGGAAGAGTTTGAAAAATTGTCAAAGAAAACTCCAAAAATGTGAGAGGCTGCTCAAAACTCAAGTGACATTGATTCAACAACTAAACCAACCCCGGCAAAACGACAAAAGTTAAAGCAAAAAGACGACGAACACGAAATATCTCATCAAGAGTAAATTGTAAAGAAAATGGTGGAAGCGTGGAAGCTATGTATAAGCGCTCACCTGGTTACTTTAAAGAATTTCAAAGAAACTTCAGGTTTTTCGTTTCAGAAGGAAAACCATGCTCAATGTTTGCCCGGAATTACGCTGTTTGCATGCATTTTGAAAACGGCTATTGTGAATTGTTACCCTCTAACCATTATCATGTGTTGTTTGATGTGTCTGACGTTTCAAAGGAAATATTAAAACGAAATAAGCTTTATGCAGTTCCTTGCTTGTACACAACCTTCAAAACTTTTTTTTTCAAACGGAGCCACAGTGGAGACAACTGGAGAGATTTTAGAAAAACTCAAACTAGCTGTGGAATACAATGGTTCAGGGCCACCGACAAAAGGAGAAGCAACTAACATTCAGAAGCGCTTACCAAATTTGAGCAGTGCCTTGAGCAAAAATTACCGCCCAAGTGGAATAGTTGGTTACAAATTTCTGGATAATGCTGAGAAAACATTCAATCAGCAATTACAAACTGACCGGATATCGACTGAAACTCTAAAAAGATTTAAAAACATTTTGTATGGTCCTCCTTCTGATGCTTTTTGTCAAATAATGGATATTTTTGTGAGTGGCTATGGAAAGTTAGATATTGACAATGATGTTTTGTGTGTACGCTTAATTTTTGAAGAAAAAATAAAGTTTTGAAAAAAAAATTATTTAATCAAATCATGTTAGTAGTGTTAGAGCATCATATGAAGCGCAAAACGTATCAATTCAACATCACTCATTTTTACAATTTCTTTTCCACCAAAAAGATAATGGGCAAAATACAAAATAAGCGACACAATATTGAGTTTGGTTTTTGAATTGGCTGGTTTCTTAGCAATTCATATAGGGTTTGTATATTACCAGCAGAGGTAACAAGTCTATTGTGCAAAAGTTTATATGAAGTTAGATTTTGTCCCAAATGGTCAGCAAAAATATAATCTCCGTTCCTTCGACAAATAAGTATCCAATGTGTTCCAATTGATTGAGAAGTTGATACATTCACAATAATGAAACTGTTCTGAGATAAGTGCAGCGGAAAATTGTCAGCTGCAAATACACCATGAAATTTGTACTTCAAACGTTTACATCCTTGAACAAGGTTGTTTATTTCATCTTCATCCATCAATTTGTAAGAATATAATTTTTCTTCGTGCAGAGTCGATAAAAATCGTGCTCGCTTTTTCACCAATTAGGAAAATTTCAATATTACTGGGCAACGCGGCTGAAAACTTAAGTTCAATTGAAATTGAACAATTGGTAAGTTCAGGGTGAATAAAATCATGTGACGCCTGCAGAGTGCTGGTGAGATCAAACACCATAATAAAATGGTAAGGGTATTCAGACAAACTTATTCCATGTCCATTGTCAATATAGGCTAAATCCGACATTGTGTTGAAGTACAAGCGTTTTACGTCAGCTGTATTTATGGAGCTGTCTGCAACGGGGAGTCCATTTCGATAAATATATATCTGCTCCAGACTAAAATTACAAAATTGAAAAGGATTGAGTTGTTTGCTTCCTAACAAAGCTTCATTTGTGTTAAGACAAATGGCAAGACGTCGAATAGGCTCCCTGCTAAAAACATCTTCCTGTTTCCAACTTTGCAAACCAGTAGAATCCAGAAATGTTTTTGTTATAGTTTCCAAGTAAAGATAGGACGCTGGGCTTGTTAGTAAAGTTTTTTCAATGGCAGAAACCACGTCGTCGTTCAATGTCATTTTTCTCACATACAAATTAGCGTCTATAATTTTCACTTTGTATGATTTTCCAGCATCGTCAGATATAACAACAAAATCATCTATAGATCTTCGAAAAGAAATTCGCAATGTGACTCCACTCAAAAGATGTTGATCACGTGTAAAAAAATCTACTGCCACTTTTCCATAAAAAGTACATTCAGCAGATTGTCTAACTAAGCTTTTCGTCTGTTAACTTCAGCTGTTGCTATCGCTCCAGGACTATCCTCGTACGAATAACCTTGGCAAGCCAAACAAATAGCCTTTGCGTCTTTGTTGTGAGAAAATTCGAATTCAATGAAACATTTGTGAGCATAATTTCCATTTCAATTTGAAATTTTCAGTCCGTTGGCAGATACTGTACAGTCAGAAAAGAGTGAATGTAAAACATTATTACAAAAGTAAGGAGCGTCTGTTTTGGTTACATCTGCTGCAGCTCTAGCATCATATTTTAAATCAGCTTCAGAAGCCTGAACTATCTTGCAGTTGATTTCCAGGAAAATTTTTTGCAGATCAATAAAATTATTTCTGTCTCCAGCAACCTCAAACTCAAGCATGGGTCCGTTAGGACTGTAAACTGGCCCTATTTTTTTTACTAAATCTCCCATCAAAAGTTACAAGAAGCGCTGGTTTTTCGAATAAATCCAAGGAACTGTGTGTTGCCTCTGTTGGTAACATATTACCGATCATCTTTAACTTTCGCAAAGAAATCCGACCGACTTCTCTTTGGCTGTTTGTATTTTGAAATGATCACCTCACTTTATTTGTTACCTTTTCTCGCTTTTGAACCTGAACGTTTAGATCGTCTACGATTAATTCGCCTTTGTCTCATTTGCAGTGCCAATGAGCCTCCTGTTTGCTTTTTGACTGTATTTGATATCGTGTTTTTCAACGCTTGCTTTGGAGATTTTTTTTACTGACAACGTCCATTAACTCTGGTACGCTTTGTAACAGAAGTTCTTTTTCATCTCGTTTTGCTGCTGGTAAAATAAATTTTCTTGCAATAGGTAGAGCGATTCTTCCGATACCACTTGCTAAAGCTCCAAAGCCGCTACCTCCTTGCCTATAGTGCCCAGAAAAATAAGGCAATGCAGATGCTTCATTGGTGTAGTATGAATCCATTGCTTTTACTCACCAAATTTTTTAAACTGTAACGTCAAAATGACTTTTCCGGTCCCTGAAAAGGGACAAACTGACCTGTTTCGGTGCGTAGTTCTATAGAAATTGACTGAATCGTATTTGAAAGAAGTTTTTTGTAGTCCAAATTTGAAAAACTATTCTGTGTGTTGGTTCAAGCTCGCAGACGCTACCGTTTTTCAACCGTTGTTTTGAATCAATGACTCGTAATAAAGGTGCTTTTGCATCGCCCACGTATTGATACTCAATAATGTTTGTATAAATGAAAATCAAATGTTTCCCGGCGCACAGATCAGCAGGAAAGTCAACCATAAAAGCCTTGGTATCATCTTTTTTCATCAGTTTGTTTGCAATTGTGTCCTTTTTATAACCAATGTGTGTTCCTCGTCCATCAGGGACACCCTTGAAACCAATAATGATAGGAATATCATCGCGTGGAAACGTAATTCCCTCGTATTTTCCAGAGACAATATCAAATTTACCGGAAATTTTAATTTCTCTGAAAGAAAAATTTGGTAAACCAACAGTTCTTTTAATGGTAGCTAATAACTGTGTCACAGTATCAAAAGTTTCTGGCATGAAAGCTAATCACTCACCGTTGTATGGACGTGATATGACATTGGCTCCAAAGCTATTCCGTTGGTGATCTTCTAGACCACTTAAACTGTAAGAAGTTAGAATCACGTTCGTGATTTGTTCTATTTTTGTTGGTAAAATAATTTCACTCAAAACTACTCTCCAGTCTCCCGACAGTTGTATTTCATCATTGTACTTTCCAAACGTCTCCCCTTTTTTCAGTATTTGTACAAGATCACCGACAATAAATTTTGGTTTTTGAGAATATGTTGTATTCGCAATCACCGATACCAGTCGCGGAACGTCTTTTTTCGTGACTTTGTTTGGGGCAAGATTGATTGTTCGATTAACTCTAGAATTGATAGTTTTAACAAAAGAATCCAGTTCATCTAGATATGAATAGGTCCACTTTTCTTCTAAGTATCTGTATATTATGTTTTTGAGGGTACGTATATTTCTTTCAGCAAAAGCTTTTTCTCACTGAACGTACTGTATATATGAATTCCGTGTTTATTGCAGAGGGCTTTGAAAGCACCGAGGAACTCTGTACCATCATCGACCCAAACTTTTTTAGGTTGCTTATGTTTGATCATCTTTTTGAAAGCCTCTGCAGTTTCTGTAGCATATTTTGTTTTTAGTGGTTCAACTCTGAGATATCTTGACAGACAGTCAACTGAAACAAGAAGGTATTTTACACCCCTGTTGTACTTTGCAAGTTTATCAACGAATGCTAGATCTACGGACCAGATCTCATTTAGGTCGTTAACAATTACTTTAAGCCTTGGAAATCTGAGGCGGCGTGAACGATATTTGGTGAAGGATGGTTTCGTTTCCGGATACATTTTTACTTTTTTCATTGATAATTTACTCAAATTTTGAAGTCTTTTTGCGTTTCCAAATGCCGCAGGTCCTTTTAAATAGAGGTTATCAAGTTTCTTCATATCATCTATATAAAGCCCAGTTTTTTCTGCTCGTGTCTTCGTCTGTCTTCTTTTTGCTCTCATCGACTTTTGGCTTTGCACTTTTTTCTTTTGTCTCAGATCTTCCTCTTGGTTGTTTTTGTTGCTGCTTCTTTTGTTTCGAGTCGGTTGCTCTTCCTCTTCTTCGCTGTAAAACTCATCGAGAACTTTTTTTTGCATGAGTGTTGTAAAACAAGTGGGCTGCTATATCAAGTTCACTCAATATTTTGGAATACTTTTGCACGTCAATTTTTTTGGTAGGTTGTTGTAAATTGTATAAGAAATTTGTCACCTTCACTCCTTGAGGTTCATCTTCAATATGGAGAACATTATTCTCTTCACTAATAGAAACAGTATTGGAATCAAAAATTTTTTCAGGATTATTACAGCTCTTTTTGTTTTATTTTCATCCATTAGTTTTAGTTCCAGCATTATTGAGTCAAAGGCTGAATCTTTCCGTTTTTTCACTACAGGTTCGATTTCACAGTCATCACTAACAAATGACTCTGATTTTACGGTCATCTGGATCAATTGTTCCATCACCGATACTCCTTGTTCTCGTGATACGTCTATCAGTTCTTGTGTCAACTTCTTTTTTTCCACTGTTCTGCTCAAAATTTGGATTAGATCTTTGTAGGAGCGATAACTGAGTGGCTTTTTGTTGATATATTGGATTATCAAAAATTTCTTCCTTGGTTGGATTTTTAGATATGAACATCCTCTTGGGAATCAAAACAAATTCTTATGCATGCATTATTTGACTTTTATGTAAAGATAACACGAGAATGCTATTGCCTTGATAAGTTGTGGTTTTTTCGTCAAAATAAATCACTTTTTCTTCAGACTTGTTTCCTTTGATAAAAACTGCTGAAATGAATCCTCTTGATTTTTTAGCAACTGTTTGTTGACTGGAACATTGCCATTGATTACATTGAGCAAACATTCGCACAGAAAATTTATAAAACTATTTGGTGCCTCTTTGAGGAACTTTCTGAAATTACTGTAAGACAGCTCGAGCATTTGCTTTAGCATACATAACTCTTTCTCTCTCATCTGTTAAATAAGTTATGACCGCTTTGGAGGAAGGTAGATAAAAAATTGTTGGACCTGGTTGTACAATATTTGAACAATAACGCAAGGAGTCTGAGGTTTTTGGATCCAAGTCGATGAGTAAGTGTCCAAAGGGTAATTTTGTTGCTAACTTGTAGCTTTCTTTTTAAAAACTTGTGCTATATAACTGTTTGCCAATATAGGTGATCTGCTGTATGTCTCTAGGTGATTTGAACAAAATGATGTGTGTTGTTTTGAGATCAATTGTTCTTGACCATTTACTCTGTTGGAATAAGTTATGCTTAACGTAAATGACCGTAAAATTTCTATGACGTCCAGCAGTTGCGAGTTTAGAAAACTCTTTGTCATTGAAAATTTCCTCGCAAGAATCGGCAAAAACAAGCAGACAGTTTTCCAGCTGTGAAATGAAATCAAATCCAGAAGACTTTGTGAAAAAAATGTTCAAGTTACGCTCTATAGAGCTGAACTTTGGTTGCTCATGTTGATAGAAGTAGTAAAAAGATTTAAATTTTGGGTAAAAAGTGTTTCTCAGTAACATTTGAAAAATGAGCTCAGTTTTACCACAGCATGACGGCCCACAAACAGCCATGAATAATCTATCGCTTGTTGAAATTATCTTGTTCATAGCTTCGGATTAGGAAGCGCGTAGCCAGCTGTGCATGACAGCAATGAAAACCAAAATATTGACTCTTCACAATCAAGATGAAAAAACACAAGTTTGATCAACGACACACCAATAAGAAACAGTATTTTTACAATTTGAGTAATATACACTACTTCTGATTGTGGTAGTGTAGAGTTGCAAAATTTCCAAGAGCGTCTATCTTGATTTTCTTCATTGAAAACTAAATCATTCGAACCTATTCCAGCAGGAGAATCTATCTCGTCTTCTTTATCACTTATTTGAAAAGGCGTTTTGATCAAAAATGAATTAAAACATCAGTTTTTTGTGTTAGCTCATTATTTTGTTAGTAACTCTCTCAACCATAAAAAATTCATATGTAGTATATCTAGAGTCTTTGTC
The DNA here is from genome assembly GCF_964194025.1 of Convolutriloba macropyga. NCBI lineage: Eukaryota > Metazoa > Xenacoelomorpha > Acoela > Convolutidae > Convolutriloba > Convolutriloba macropyga. Next base: position 67,131,382 of record NC_134468.1, read on the forward strand.
TTCCTTCTTGTAAGTTACTTTGTAATTCAATTGCATGCCATAATCCTTTGCGTAGTAGACAATTGACTCCACGTTCCCTTTGCTGACTACCTGCTTGATTTCATCAGGTAAACTTTCGTTGTCTAGGCTCACTTGAACTGGGGTTGGCGACTTGTGCATAGGTAAAGGGGTTAGTTTCAGTCTTTTCATTTTCTCTTTTAAAGTCATGGTACATTTGAACGTATTCAAGCAATGAAAGATATTTCTTCAGTGTCTCAATCTCCGATAAGTTGCGAAAAATCTGTTGTTTCCTCAGAATGGATTGCCCACGTGATTCTACTTTATCTTCTCTGACCAGAGATAGATTTATTTGATTATCATTCGTTATGCAACTGCATACTGTCAAACTGGGAGATAATTTCATTTGAAGAACTGAAGGAGCTACCTTCTACTCTCGACGGCTCATTGGCGGGCAATGTTAGCCAATAGAAATACAACTGTGCTTTTCTTTTTGTGCAATGTCTTTTCTTTTGTTTCTCAGGCAAGTAAAGAGAGTGTAGAGCACAAGTAAAATGTTTAATTGGGGTGACGATTTCATCAACTTTAGGGCATGAAAGGGTATCCAAATCTATCACTTTTTTCTGTAAAAGTGTTTGTGGTGATTCAGTTTTCTCTTTTACTTTAGCATAAAACTTTCCTGAAGAAAATCGAAGTTTAATTGCAATAAAAATTTGAGATATTAACCATCAAGGATAGTTGCCACTATTCCACGACAAACCGTGTAAGAACCTACTAACCTACTGATGAGATTTTCTCTCACTAGCGGATAGTGAGTCGTAAGAAACTGGTGGAAGGAACAAGATTGTGTCGATGTAGTTGTTTGAGCAAATCGATAACTCCCTAATTATAAAACCCAATTTCTTATGACGAAAACCTTCAAAATCTAAGACAACAACTTCTGGCTTTATCATTCCAGCAAACTAAATAGGTTTCGTTTAAATGTTTTCACGAAGAGGCAAAACATTAATCCAGTCATGTGACCAATGTAGGCGTTTGTGATTGGACACGGTAAAACGTATGAATAACCAGGACCTTTCTGACTGTGTTCTGCAATAAAACCCGAGGCGTCATGAAGTATTGCATGTAATCGAAGGAATTTATATGACTTAAGGTATTTGTCTAGTGAAGAGTTGTCTATACCTATAAGACCACCATTTGGTCTCAACTTGAGAACAGTTTCAATGTTAATGTCTGGATAAAGACATGCTGCCAAAAAATATACAAACCGATCACTGTATTCCGGATAGTCTAGTTTTATTTGATCATAAATTTCATGAATATTTTTCAAATCTACCGTTGCAATGGTTGTTATGCTGATTTGCAAATGATAAAATGAAATAATGAACTTAAGTTCGTCGCTTTTTCATATAAGAAAAAAAATCAATTTAACAAAATTGTTTTCTTGAGAAAGTTTTTGACTTCTATTTCTATGTAGACTATTTCAAAGAAAATAAAAGTCAAGAAAAAATTGTTTTTTGAGTGCTCTTTTATAGCGCGAAATCCATTTCATACCATTTTAGGATCGAATTTTACTTGGAAAAATTTTCGAAAAAAATTCAAATTTTTCAATGTTATGACCCCCATACTGCATAGGTGAAAAAAGTGAAATCAAGAAAAAAATCATTTTTGAGTGCTTTTTCATAGCGCAAAATCCATTTCAGACAACTTTAGGACTTTGAAAAACTTTTTTTCCAAGTTGTAGGCATCAGGTGTCTCATATAGGGTTTTTCGAGTTTTTAAAAAATCATATTATGATATTCTGTGAGTTTAGGATCTATCCAGTTATTCTCTAGTGAATATTGGAACAGCCGTAATTTGCCCAGTGATTGTAGGGTGGTGGGTTTCAAACACCACCCCTACAAGAAATTTTACCTCTGAAAAAAGTGATTTTCTCTAAGTCAAATCAAGTTTTTTTGGTTAAGTTTTGTCAGCGTGAGTGAGAATGCACCCAGGCTGGCAAAAGTTAGCCAAAAAACTTGATTTGACTTAGAGAAAATTACTTGTTCAGAGGTAAAATTTCTTGTAGTGGGGGTGTCCGAACACCCCCCCTACAAGCACTAGGCAAATTACTATGCTACTACCACCAAAGGTCCTTACTTCAACTTGCGAAGACGTGAATTGCCCAGATTACAAATAAATGCTGTCAAAAATTTCAGAGAGTAACCTTCCTTCCGATTTTTTTTGACAAGTTAGGTGTTTTCGACGGCTTCCCCGACCAAACATTTTAATTTTCTATTGAAACTAGTTTGCAGCTTGAAATTGCTGAAGCATTCAATCTTTTCATATATTTAATTGAGACAGATAATTAACCCATTTACAGCAACTTGAACAACTTTTTCAAAAATCACATACCTTTTTGTACTCGTTCTGAAGAATTCAATGGGTGATATCTGTCCATCCATGAATTGTTTCTTAAATTTTAGACCGGAAAAAGGAATACGAAGAATTGCTTACATTTAAAAAGCTGAATCCCGATTGCAGATTAGACACAAAATTTGGAGAAGCCCTCCTCTTCAGCCCAGCAATATCTTATACCCCCCTTAAGAAAACATAAACCGACTGACATTGCGCGATTTAAAGTGAAACTTTAATGACGCAACAACTTCTGACTAAAGGGTTTCCGAATCTCGACCTCTGTGAAGAGAGTCTGTACATAAAACACAGATCGACACGGGCCACGTTCGGTCATCTCTCGTAATCAGTTCTATTTTTTTCCTCTGTTCTATGCCGATGATGCAAAATTTTTGATTGTCGGCCTAAAAAGATCAAAAATTAAACTTCACCTCGATAAACTAAGACTGGCGTTGTAAGAACTCTATGAGTTTCAACATGAAAAAATGCACTAAATTCAAAATTGTTAAAACAGATGAAAATTTACTCATCGGAGACAACACCCTTAAATCAGCGGCTAAAAAAACGACCTAGGTGTTAGGTTTTCAAGAGAACTAAATTAGAGTTTGCATGTTGATTATACCTGAGCAAAGGATTTTAAATTGTTTTTTTTATGATCAAAAATCGTGTTTCCGATCAGTCGGAAGAACTAGAATTGAGCTGTACAATTCAATGATTGTACAAATTTCAGTGTACGGCAGTCCTTCTTTTTGTTCAAATTGCTATTTTGTGACACAAACTGAATAGGTGCAAAAAGAATAGTTGAATAGATATTCTAATGTGAACTAAATTATAAAGTTACCATTTTGTCTTTGTCAATTCTATCGATGCCTATATACATACAGATCAATAACCTCCAACTTTACGTCCATGATAATTGGAGGTCGATGTGATACCATTTTACTCAAAATGCTTTTATACACTGAGTTTTCCCGCCGAAATTTGTTTCAGCTTTCAAAAGCAGCAAAAAAAATCAAAAGAAAATTTTTTTGTTCAAACACATTGATTGTCTGATGTTCGGCGTCGAATTTTGACATACATTCGGACTGAGGAAAAGTTACTCTGAATTGTCTAAAACAAACGCAATAAAAACAATGAGACGAATAAATGTACCTGAAAACTGGTATGCGATTGCAGGACAAACAACTGTAGAAGCAACCTTTCAACTAAAAACTTGTAATTAGAAGGGGCCGAGAAAACTTGTACAATATTACAAAAGCCCTTCTGTTAATTCTACTACTAGTAATTAATTTTTAAAAAAACTGGCGTTTTAGACAGAGATTTTATTTATGAAAACATAAATCGAGTAACGTTGCCTGAATTGTAGAGAAATTTTACTGTTGTATAATCTTTTGGTTATGAAGGCGTTGGAAACCTCAATTTCGAGAATAAAAGACATGGACATTAATAGCAAAAGAGAACGGTCATATCTCGCAATGGGTTCTATTTAAGTAGGTAACGTAAATTTTGGTTGAGCAATTGAAATTAATCAGAAAACGAATAAAGAATCTAGAGTACAAAAAGTCACCCGAGAGGTAATATTGAAAGAAGATTCTTAAAGAAAACAATTGAGCAAAAAACTTGCAAAGAAAAAAAAAACAAAAGTGTTTCAATATTTGCATCGGTGGAGGAGGAATTTTATTAAAACAAAGAACTTGACTTAGGTAATTCCCTGGTTACCCAGGAGAAATAGCAACAAAATGCGGTCACGGCACTTCGTATCCTCGAAATGATTTATTGCTTTGTATTGTTTGCGTTGAAAATTGTGCCCGAAAAAATTGCTGATACATTCCAAGAGCAGTCTGGTAAGAGAGCATCAGAAAAACTAATTGAAAAGCCTTGAGAGGGAAGTGATCGACCGTGATCTGCGTATGGTCATCTCGAACATTTGGTTCCGTTTAGGCGACACACGTAAATTGTGACTGCTCGTAATTGAAACCACTCAGAAGATTTAAAGGTACAAAAGCTCACGTGAGAGATTAAAAAAAGGTTCTCAAAGAACACTATCAAGCAAAAAACTTACTAACACAAAAAAACATAAATATTAACAATAACTGCATCAATTGAGGAGAAATCATATTAAAATAGAACAACACGATGGAAAAAAAAACAATATTTTTGTAGATACGCAATGCCCATGAACGCGGAATGAATTCGTTTTCTGCACGATAACTGAAAACCTTCAGTTAACGCGTGTTTTTGAGACAATAACTGACAAAGACGAACCTGAGTATGTAACTCGAGCCTCAATGGGAAAGTGTGGACTGATATATAATGGCGCAGAACCAATGAGTTTTTTTGTGTTTGTGACGAATTTTTGCTCTTCCAGCAAGACACAAAATGGATCAAGGACAAAACACCCAAAGTACATTGGTCCTTCTGACTATCCGCTACAGTATCAAATGTGTGGTCAAAAATTATGGTTGAACAACATTTAACCACCACAGTAGCAAATCACTACCAAATCGTCTGCATCCCAGGAACTTGGCTGACTGAATTTGTCAGCTACAGTGAAACTTTCCTAACCAACTTCACAGTACATCGTAATGACCGATCAAGTCCAAAGGGGGCTGAAAAACAAAAATGCACTCTCAGCTTTAGCTAGCGATAATACAAGTTGTAAAATTGTCTCTAGTTACAAACATTGTGTCCTTAACAGCTGGCTGATGATCAAACCTGTAATAATTTGTTGTCTCTTCAGAGCGCCGCAAAAAAAATGGTTACACTTAGTCGGTTGTTCATTTGGCTCAATCCCTGGCTTTTCAGAGGGCAGAATGAATACAGCACTGTTTGTTGGTGCATTGTTGGGGACATGAATCCGATTATCACCCGCGGGCCTTCAGTGACCTCGACTTCGCCCGATAACAGATGATACCCCTCAAGCTCTGCAATTTTAATTTGTAAAATTTTTATTACTTTCCCCGCAACAAAAGAAATCAACTCCCACTAAATCAAAAATTGGACAAACTAATTAGGGTATGGCACCCCAGCACGACCAACAAAAACACAAAGAACCAAGCCTCCTAAAACGGCAAAAGCTACTGACCCTACTTCAAGTCTGTTACTATGGCAAATGTTCCCGCTGAAACCTTCAAAAATCAACGGTCGGCTAATACGTACAATGCCAAAGCTCCTTTGCTAAACAAATATTTCCAGTAAATGTTCATAGAGATCATCTAATCAAATAAATCAAATCAACAGAGCGCTGAACTGAATGTGAGCTGGGTCAATTTTCAACCGACGGAATCCAAAACTCTTTGCTTAAAATTGCTGCCTACCAAAACCAGAGGACCCGACAGGATAGGGAATAAGTTTTCTACTAAAAGGTGTTCACAAAAACACTCTGTCTATTCTTCAGTTTGATTGAACACAATGCCCGATTAATTACAAAATGAAAAAACAGTCTAAAATTATTGCGACAAGCAGGATGCTTTCAATTATTGACCAATCACCCTCCTTTCTGCATTCTGGAAACTGCTTCAAATACTCATCATCAAAACACTGATTCCAGAAGTCTACACAATCGCAACACCTGCACAGCATGGCTTTCGGCCAAAACAATCAATTAAAGCAAAATCAATAGCGTAAATGAATGAGGTCGGCGTCTGCTTGGATATCACCAACCATACCTACTTCACTACCCTTCATAGCGACTTCCAGAGCGCATTCTTTAATGTCTCTCACAAACTACTTCGAGAAAAGAAACTGACAAAAATTGGCTCTGGAGGAGGTTGCTTTTTTCGGTTACCCAAAAAATTCGACACTCTATGCAAAGAAAAAATCAAAAAGCTTTGAATAAATTCCGTTTGCTGAAACAAAACCTCTGAGAAGGCAAAATCTGTTACCTGGAAAAGAACTTACGTATATTATGTTGCGCTCATTGTTGGCTGTAGTGCAATTTTCTGAAAATCATCCAAAAGTAGAATTAACTCTGCTTGAAACAGTCCGAGAGAAAGCAATGTCTTGGATCTTCAAATCAGGCTATAGCGCCATCTCATACACGGAAAAACTTCAAAAACTTAACATCCTGCCACTGTAACAACAACAAAAACCTATTGATATAATATTCTTGCACAAATAAGATGTTATATTCGCAATCCGGAACGATTGGCTTGGACTGGCAAAACCATAGTGGCAATGCCGAGGTTGCACTTGGTGAGCGCAAGTGACCAGAATTCTCTATTCAAGCAATGGCAGCGGCAAAAGAGGGAATCGGTTTTTGATGTTCTTGCACATTGTGAATCTGCTCATTGATAATTTCAAATATGACAACAATTTTGATCCAAATTACCAGAAAAGATTCCTGGATCCTTACAAACGATTCCCTAAGGCCAGTTACAGCGAGTCGGACCTTTACAATAGGCGTTTTATGTTTCGATGCAATAGCTGTAGAGTTTGAAGTGATTGGATTTCACGCAAATGAACCGTAAACATCGAATTAGTCAAGAACCTGGTTTTATGCGAACTCGTGGTTAACTTTTTTCTAAATACTTATCTTTATTAGTATAACTAAATTTCATTCTTGGTGTCATTATTGGTGTCCACTGAAACCTTCCAAAAACAACGGTCGGCTAAAGCGTAAATTGCCAAAGCTCATGTGTTAAACAAAGACTTCCAGTAAATGTTCATATAGATCATCTAATCACATAAATCAAACCAACAGAACGCTGTACTGAAGGTGAGCTTGGTCAATTCCACAACCGACGAAATCCAAAACCCACTGCTTCAAATTGTTGACTAGAAAGCCAGAGAACCCGACAGGATAGGAAATATGTTGTCTTCTAATAACAAATTGTCACAGGTCATCAACAAAAACACTCTGCCCACTCTTCGGTTTGATTGAACACAATGACCAATTAAATACAAAATGAAAAAACAGTCTAAAATTATCGCGACAAGCAGGATGCCTTCAATTATTGACCAATCACCCTCCTTTTTGCATTCTGGAAACTGCTTCAAACACTCATCATCAAGACCCTGATTCCAGAAGTCTACACAATCACAAGACATGCACAGCATGGCTTTCGGCCAAAACAATCAATTAAAGCAATTTCAATAGAGTACCTGAATGAGGTCGGCATATGCTTGGTTATCAATAACCTTTCCTACTTCACTACCCTTCATAACGACTTCCAAAACGCTTTCTAAATTGTCCCTCACAAACTACGTCGAGAAAGGAAACTGTCGAAAGTTGGACTTGGAGGAGGCTGCCTAAGTTTATTTTGAAGCTATCATGGAAATCAAAAATAATATCTGTGATTAAATTGCACAACTTTGGAAAAACTCTCAGTCTTTTGCAGCTTACCTCAGGGATCTATATTAGGCCCTCTGGATTTCCTTGTTTTCATAAACGAATCTGTCTCTCTGTGTTTTCTCCAAAGCATATGGCGATGCCGATGATTACAAATTGATAGGAACCATTCTCGTTACGCTCAACAAAGACGCCAGGATACTTTGGAGGTAATGCGAGGATAATTACAAGACAATGAATTTGAAAAAAGGAATCTTACTAAAAGATGGATTTTTAATAGGCTGCACCCAAATTTTCTTGCCCAATATATCTTCTATATCTTCGAAGCCACCAATGCATTGAATATATATATATATATATATATATATATATATATATATATATATATATATATTGTCTGTTACCCAATAGATTCGACACTCTATGCAAAGAAAAAAACAAAAAACTTAGAATAAATTCCGTTTGCTGAAACAAAACCTCTGGTAGGCGAAAACTGTAACCTGGAAAAGAACTCACGAATATTAGGTTGTGCGTATTGTTGGCTATAGTGCAGTTTTATAAAAGCCATCCAAAAATAGAATTAACATTGCCTGAAACAGTCCGAAAGAAAGCAACGCCTTGGATCTTCAAATCAGTCAAAACCGCGTTCTCATTCACGCACAAACTTCAGAAACTTAACGTCCTGCCACTGTAAGAATATCAAAAACTTATTGATAAATTATTGTCACACAAATCTAATGCTATATTCGCAGTCCAGAAAGATTGGCTTAGACTATAAAACAATATTGGACTCACCGAGGTGGCACTTGGTGAGCGCAAGCGACCAAAGTTTTCTATTCAAACAACGGCTACTTCAAAAAGGGGAATCGATTTTTGATATTAAGGCAGCCACTGTGTGTATCTGCTCATTGATAATTTCAAATATAACAACCATTTTGATCCAAACCACCAAAAAAGATTCCTGGAGCTCTACAAACGATTACCTAAGTCCAACTACAGCGAGTCGGACTTTTACAGTAGGCGTTTTATGTGTCGATGCATTAGCTGTAGAGACTTGAACTGATTTATTTTCCCTCAAATGATCCGTAAACAACGAATCAGTCAAAACCTGGTTTTATGCGAACTCGTGGTTAACTTTATCCTAAATATTCATTATTATTAGTACAACTAAATTTCATTCAAGAGGTATTATTTGTTTTTTTTAAGCTCCTAAAACAAATAAAAGAGGCATGATCAACCCAGTAAACAGTAATTTAAGCCCACACCATGAAACATCACAGAAGCCTAAATACATTCGCTGCGAATAAGCAATGTCTTGGAAACTTCCAGCAATACGCTGGGCTCCAGGAGCCTCGTCAAAAAATTTTTATCATTTTATCAAAACTATTTTAAATAGTGTACGTCAGGTCCTCCATTCCGCACAAAAAAGAATCTTTTGTATCTGGTACGCGTCTAGAGCAACTGCAACCTCTAAGACAGGTTACTGCGCCCCGAAACTTAACTTGTAGCAAATGTACCTAATGGCGTCCGAGTAGGTGTTATTTTTTCGGTCCTAAATTTTGGTTGCTTATTGCTTTAAAGTGCATGTTAAAGATGGCCCTGCGTCCGAAATGAAAGAAAACAAGAGCAGAACAAAAAATTTTTAAATTTTCACATTGCGTTTTTGATATTGCAGATTTTTAATTTCCGCATTGTATTTTGGCTTGGTTGTGCCAATGGATTAAAAATTAAACTCCGAAATGGAACATTTTCCGAACAAATCTTTTTCTTTAAAGCCAAATCACTTGAGTTCTATCAACAATCTTTTAAAATTGTTGTAATAGTTTTCGCCTTCTACCACCGAAGCTATAGCTCAAACTTAAAGCTATAGCATACGTCATGCATTACCTTTGGGAACGTATATCTAAACTTTTTTCGGGTGGAATCCCGTTTTGCATGGTGGTGAACATGAGTCAGTGTGAAGTTTGTCCAAGAGGCCAGTTGATACGTGTATTTGGTTGCTTCATGGTTTTAATCAATGCACAAACCGTCAAAGAACTCCAATTTTATCAGCGTGAAACTGGATAGTTTTAGTGGAAGGGCACTGAACCAGTTCGAGGCTTTTTTCAAATGCCAATCTAACAATGTAACATTTATCATCAAGTAACATCCGGGGTACTTTTTGGAATTTCCATCTTCTTATTTTGAGCGTGGCGTTCTTGTTGGCTGATTTTATTCTGTTAATCAGAAAAAATTCAATAGCATCGATCTACAAAGTACAGTTATTGTTGAGTCAACCCCTGATGTTGAGAAGTCTTGTTGGTTGGTAGCGAATACAACTGGCCTTCGATCTCGGCAATGGGCGTACTCTATTTAGCAGCCATTAGATCGAAAATTTAATTGCAGTTTGAAATATTTACTAGAGTTTGATAATTTATTCTAAGTTGAAGTTTAATCTGAATTTCCATCAAGAAAATTTTAAGGTGTGAAAAACTCTGTCAAGTACTGAGTCGTTTGTCACGGCGCTGCTTATTTCTTAAAAGCTAAATTTTTCCGATTTTACTCTGGCGAAATCATTTTAGTGGAACTTCTTCAATTTTGATAATTTGTGCAAAAAGAAGCGAAGTCTGGCGGCATTTTAGTCAAGAAGCAGTTTATCAAGAGAAAAAGTACATTAAAATTTGGAGCGATAAAAATAGTCTCATGATACTTTTGCTGTGATTTTCTATATTTCACTATCATGCGTTTTTCACGCTTGCCAATCAATTAATTTCAAAATCAGAAATAACTTCAATGTTGTAATTGCAATGGCGAGACATGTATTATGCGCAACAGTGAGCTCTAGGCATTGGAATAATTATGGTATTCAGTGAAGATTAGTAATTTTTTCATCGCCACATCAATGACGACGATCTTTTGCTGCCCAGGTTTAGGTGCGCGACCAAAGACCGCTCTTATCAGACCATTTACCAGACTTTACCCTCTTATCAGATCATCGTGCCAAAGCCCTCTGATCAGACCGTAGTGCGACTCAAGAAATTGTGCGAACATAGTGCGACCGAAAAGACCTCTGATCAGATTATCGTGCGACTCAAATTTTTGTGCGACTTTAGTGCGACCAACGCTGCCTCTGATCAGACCATTATGGAATAGATGTTACAATCCGTTGTTATTTGTTTAAATTGTTCAATTCAAACTTCTGTCTACTCAACTTATAATTTAATAATTAAGTGTATCTTGTTAAGGTTAGGACAAAACTAATTGATAAAAAAGTAAACAGAAAGCCATTTTCAAGTGCCTGCAACTTTTCTTTTGAGTAATCAAAAACATTGATAAAAAACTGGAGTCCAATAAATATTGTCAGTTAATACTTTGTGGTCAGATTTTGGGGCAACTTATGTCCAGACTTTGGTCTCTGATCAGACCGTAGTGCGAGTATTGTCCAGACTTTTGTGCAACCTTTGATCAGACTATAGTGCGACTTTGCCCTCTGAGCAGTCCGTAGTGCTACCCTTATCCAGACTTCAGTGTGCAATATGATCAGACTATAGTGCGACTTTGCGCTCTGATTAGACCGTAGCGCAACGATTGTCCAGACCATTTCAAAGACTTTGCCCTCTCATCAGACCGTTGAGCGACCATTGTCCAGATCATCGTGCTACTCAAGCGTTTCCCAGACTATATATTTTGGGTCGCCCCACGCCACCAGTGTGCGACCCAAATGGTCTGATCAGAGCACTCTCGGGTCGCGCACCTAAACCTGGGTGGCTAGTAATCAGAGACTTGGCTGCATTGGACACTTTCCTTTTTGAAATGGAGAGTTTCTTCAGTACTAGCCGACGGCTTAGGTCTAACCTGATTGAAATGAATTCATGTACGAAGAATACCATTTCTTTTTTGTTTTTTTTTTTGCCAGCACACGTGGAAACATACTTTCTCTACGTTGCGCCCGCATCAAGGACACGAGCGGAGAGACACTATATCTATAAAATGCTTGAATAGTGGATAAGGGCAGCAATAATTTTTTGGAATGTACTCGGCCAGATGTTGATGCTGCATCATCTAGACAAACATATAGATACAGAGACTCAACCTCAAAAATTTCTCAATGTCACTTCCTTATGGTTCTGTTTTGTCCAGATATTGCAAAAATTGTGCTCTGCAGCTGTGGAGGAGCTGTATCCAGTCGTGAAAACCTACAGATTTGAACAAATATTGCTGGCTTGTTTTTAAGGCACAAGTTCACCTTTGAAACCTGATGCATGTAGTCTAAAATTTTGCAAACTTTTATAACTCCTTTGAGAGTTCGCTACATTAGACGCTTTCATTTTGAAGTGGAAAATTTTTTCAGTCCTAGCCTAGGACTAACCTGATTGACAAGAATTCATATAAGAAGAACGCTATTTTTTTCTTTGTTGACTTTTTTGCCAGCACACGTGCAAACATTTTTTTCTATACATGGAACCTATGAAGGACATTGACATTTTTCTTACGCCCAAAGATTAGTTTAGCAAGGATTAGTTTAACTACTTTCATTTAATGCAACATTTTTTTCCAAATGAATGCAGCCCTGAGACGAGAATGCGAAATGAGTGGCTGTTGATATACTTGCCTCATCTATTGTCTCTCGCAACAAGTTCGTTTTGGCCATGCCACAAGGAAGGGAACCGACTCCACAGCCGAACAAATAAACGAATCAATATAACAAAAAATAGACCAATTTGGAAATTCTTCAGGAGTCGAAAAAATCGCAACACTAAACGAAAAAGTAAGGAAAAATCAAATTTTTTAGTTCGATGAATTTTTAGAGATCTAGCTAGAAAATTGAACGTGTTTTTCTGATGCTACAGAAATCTTCGCAAGTGCGAAGCTTTCTACCCATTTGGAGACTAATCTTTTTAACCGAATTTCAGTTTTCTCTAAAGACCGCATTGTTCCATGAAAATGTAACATTTTTTAAGCTTAAATGTTTCTGGGACAGCGAGGACAACAAATTGTTAAAATTGAACTAAAAAAGGGAAAAAAATGTTCGCTAAGGCAGCTAGTTTCATCAATGATCAACCAATGGTTATGACCATTGGTTGATCATCGTTGAAACTAGATGCCTTAGCGAACAAAAATTTTTTTCTTTTCCTTTTTAGTGCAATTTTTCAGGTATTGTCGTCGGTGTCCCAGAAATATTTAAGCATAAAAATTGTTATTTTTTTATGGAACAATGCGCTCTTTGGAGAAATTTGAAATTCGGTTAAAAAGATTAGTCTCCAGATGAGTAGAAAGCTTTGCACTTGCGAAGATTTCCGTTACATCAGGAAAACACTTTCAATTATCCATCTAGATCTTCTAAAGTTCATCAAACTCAAAAGATTTGGCAATCAGAGGCAACGGTCATACTTTAGGAAATAGATTGGCTTGAAAATGATACTTGCATTGTAACCACAAATGTTCCTGACCTGACTCCAGATTAATGTGTTTTTACTTAAGTTGAATCTGCTCTCTAGAAAATATTTCATAGGAATCTACTACGTAGCTGCAATGAATGTGTTCATAATGATCGAAATCTAATCATAAAGTGGACTAAACGGATTGGAAAAAAGGCTGAGAACACTTTGGAGCCAAATTGCTGATGAACCGTAAAAATTGTGATAAACTTGGTAGCGTGGCTTTTTAAAGCATCAATAAGAGGTGCATCAAAAGCAAAACATAACTATATCGCTAAAATGCGTGCATAGCGGATAAGGACAGCAATCATCTTGTGTAGTGTACTCGACCAGATGTTAATGCTGAATCCAGATGTTGATGCTGAATCATCGGGGCAAATATATATATATGTGTATATATATATATATATATATATATATATATATATATATATATATAAATACATATGAACATATATATATATATATATATATATATATATATATATATATATATATATATATATGCCGAGTCTCATCACCAAAACAGCGGTTTCAAAACAAGGAGTTCAAAAGTTTAGACATGGAGTTCGGTACGGTTTATCTTATTCAGAGTGTACAATTTGCTTTATTTTCATTCAATTAACAGCTGCACGGCTCTTAACATGTTAAGAGCATCGTTTAAACTAAATTTGAAGAATTTGATGAAAAAATAATATCACTTTGAAAATAGGCATCAATTGAACGTCTCAAACAGCGCTTGGTGATCATGTCTTGATCTCAAGAAGAGATTGGCGATCTTTCAATCAAAGCGTACATGTTTTTTAAGAAAAGAGTAACTTTAGAAACACAAGGATAACTGAAGGACCCAGGAATCAAATTTCTTATCTCTTTTCAGCATAAATTGCAATTACATCAGTAGTGTTACCGTGACATTGCGGATGAAATCTTCAATCCAAGTAGAAAGATTGATTTTCGTACTAATTAAACCTAAACAAGGTTAAATATTACGTTTGATTTGTGGGCAGAAGATATTTGAAGTATTGATCGATCATAGCACATCTACACGTCCAAACTTCATCTAAATTATATCAAACTTTAAACGAAAACCGTTAAACCAAAACAACAATTATTGCCAATTTTTAGCATATGGAGCAGAAGAAATAATGCAGAGCTGGCATCGAAACAAAACTCACGAAGAGAGCGTGACTTGAAATATGATAAAATTTATCTTGACCCCGACGGTTATTCATTTTTATAGCAAAAACTTTTCCGAATATTTCTTTTATTGTAAATACATTGTCAGGAAACGGTTTTGTGGTAAAAACAATTGTCCAGCTTGATCTGTTTGGGTCTACATAAAAACGAGGTTGTCACCAAATTCCATACTGGTATTTTTATAGCCCATTTCTGTCAAACGCCGTCTTTTTATGGCATTTTTTAAGTCTATAGCTTGAATAGAGGACAACAGTCAACAAGAGCACCGAAATGCAAACTACAGACAAAACGAGCTGATGAGAAAGACAATCGAGTGCTGCTCTAAACCGTCCAATAGCGTTTTTGTCCAAAACAATGCCACTGAGCAAAGAAATTAATTGTGAAAAATATTAAACAAACAATAACGACCTCAATAACTCAACTTTAAAAATCAAAAATGCTTTAATAACCTGATTATTACGAACAATAAAAATTGGCAAAACTGATAACGAAACGTCCTAATTATTGAGCGAGTAGTTCTAAAGTTATTAACAGAATCATAGAATAGAAACATATAAAATGAAAGTTCTGGAAAACGTCAATTATGATTGTTTAAGATTAGAGTGAAAATGAGAGGGGTCAGTAATGAGATAAAACAGACAAAACAATAATCTTATTAGTTTATATAGGACCTGATATCTAGCTCATTTGTTCTTGAGCTCTCTTGGTTCAGCTCTTCATTATTGTTCAATTTTCCAGAAAATGATTACTTAAGCTATAACTCTTGTGTTTCTGCAAGAAACTACCTTTAAAGTTGATTGAATACTAAGTGCATACAAAACAGAATTAAAAGCACTGGAGGCAAACTGAAAATCTGTTATAAATATAGGGATGTTTTCCGTTTGTGCCCCCAGCCTAATTAGTGCATGCTGTTTGTGCCCCCCGGCGCTTTTGCCATATTTGTACTTAATGGGTTTCTTAGTAATGGTGCGTCCTCTGTAACTGAGGGGAGCATATCGTACTGGGGGCCACAATTTGAAGACATCACTATATAAGCTACTGTACGGAATCGTATCAGCAAATCATCTGAATGCTATAAACGGACAGTCATTCATAACTATCTTCGAAAAACAGTTTTCACATATCATCACTCTAAATGAGAAAGTTTCCGATCTATAACGCTCACTGTATATCTAAAAAGTTGGGAATTACATAAGACTGTTTCTGGAGAAACAAGTTCTTTGTTACACTAAGAGAAATAAGAGAAATCAGTTTCTGCAAGAAATCGATTTCTGAAACGAATATTTCTAATTTGTCGGCAAAATTTTTGCATGAGCCACTAATTTGCAAAAACAAAAAGTAAAAGCAAAAAAAATTTGAAGAAAATCTAACGATGAGAACGTGCCTTGAAATATGATGAAATTTGTCTTGAACCCGGCATAAATTCTTTTTAGAGCCATCACTTTTTTGAGAATTTACTTTATTGTAAGTACATTTTCTGGAAATAACTTTTTAATGGAAGAACTGTCCACGTGGACCTCTTTTTGTCTCTATAGAGGCTTGAATGCTATCAAATTCCATAAAAAGTGTTTGTATAGCCCATTTCTGTCAGGTACCGTTTTTTATGAACAATGACTTCAGGAGAATAATCAACGAGAGCACCGAAGTAAAGATCACAGACCAAAAGGAGCTGGCAAAAAAGTCAAATGCTGCTATAAACCGTCAAATAGCTTTTTCGTTCCGATTATTGCCAGTGAACTTAAGCGTTAATTACATAAATGTTTAAAAATGTTGTGATGTAAAATGTTGTAATGTTGTAAATATTAAAAAAAAAACAGAAACAATTTTAATAACTTAACTTTAATAATTTGTTAAAACAAATAAAAAATTTAATAACCTAATTTCAACTGACAATTAAGAAGGGCAAAACAAAACCAAATGGTGATTGCAATTGTCAAAAACGTTTTTGTCCTCATCATTGCCAGTGAACTATGCCGTTAATTTCAAAAACGTTAAAAGAGCAATAACAGCTGAATGACTTAACTTTATTAACTTATTAGAATTCAATAATATTTTTAATAACCTAATTATAACCACCAAAAAAGGACAAAACTAAAAACAAAACCTCAGAAAAGGGTAACGAGTAATTCTAAAGTTATAAAAAATGAAACATATATTACGAAAGCTCTGAAAAGCTTCAATTTTGATAGTTAAGGTTAGAGTTCCACTGTGATGGTCAGTATTGAGATAAAACATAAAAATCACAAAACATCACTTCCCAGTGAACCTGATAATAAGCTCATTAATTCTTGAACCCTCTTGGTTCTGCACTTTATAACTGTTCAATGTTTCGAAAAATGGTTCCTTAAGCTATAACCTCTTGTGTCTTTGTAAGAAAGTATCTTTCAACTTGATTGAATACTAAGTGCATACCAAACAGTACTAATAGCACAGGAGACAAACTCAGAATTTTTTTTATCTATATACGGATCTTTTCCGTTTGTGCCCCCAGCCTAATTGGTGCATATCATTTTTTTATAAAATTTTTTATATAATGCTTCAATGTGTAATGGCACGTGCTTTGTAAGTGGGGGAGCATAAATTACGGGGGCACAAACGGAAAACATCCCTTTATAAGCTATTGTACGGAATCATATCAATATAACAATTGAGTGCAAAAAATGGACAGTTATTCATATATCATTATAGTTTTAATATATCATCAGTCTCTATGAGAAAAATTGTTATCAAAAATGCTCCCTCTGTATATAATTGTGTGGGAATTAAGTAAGACTACTGGTGAGGAAACAAGCCCTGAGTGGCATAAAGAGAAATCAACTTCTGCGAGAAATCAATTTTCGAAACGATGAACACCTGAAGAAACAAATTGTCTCGAAAAATTTTACATTAGCCACCAATACGCAAAAACGAAATATTACACTGTACAATTTTTCAAAGAAAGTCAGACAATGAGAGCATGCTTTGAAATACGATGAAAAAATTTTTGAACACAACATGTTTTCTTTTTCACAGTCATCACACCCGAGAGTTTCCTTATTTGTATACACATTGTCTGGAGTCGATTTTGTGGTAAAAAAATCTGTCCAGCTTGACCTTTTTAGGTCTTTATAAAATTGAATTTGTCACCAAATTCCATACTCAGTATTTTAATTGCCCATTTCTGTTAAACAACGCCTTTTTTGAACTTTTTTGGGAGAGAAATTTTTTTGAGTGTACAGCTTGACTAGAGGAGAACAGTCAGCAAGAGCACCAAAATAAGACTGCAGACAAAATGAGCTCATGGGGAAGACATCTGAATGCTGCTCTAAAGCGAACGATAGCTTTTTGTCCAAATCGTTGCCGGTAAAGAATGAAATTAATTGAAACCATAACGGTTTTATTAGCTTAATTTTAACAAAATTAAAAATCAAGAATAATTTTGATGACCCAACCTTAACTATTAATAAAAAGGGCAAAATTGATATTAAAAGTGAATAGAAACATATAAAATGAAGGCGCTGAAAAACGTCAATTCTGATTGTTTAAGGTTAGAGTGAAATGAGACTGGTCAGTAACAAGATAAAAAAGTAAAACAAAAAACTTTTTAGTATCTATAGGAACTGATATCTATCTAATATAGCTCATTATTTCTTGAACTCTCTTTGTGGGGGAAATTCTGAGTGAGATTTCTGCGATAAATCAATTTCCAAGAAGAAGAATCTTGAAGAGGAAATAAATGGTCTGAAAAAATTAGCCACTAATTCGCGAAATTTATATATAACAGCGCACAACTTTTTTAAAGAAAAAAGACTGAAGATGAGAGTGTGCCCTGAAACAAGATGAAAATTGTCTTGAACCCGACATATTTTATTTTTTAAAGACATCATTTTTCTTTAAATATATTTTCTGGAAATAATTTTTTGGTAAAAGAACTGTCGTACTTTTAGACCTCTGTGTGTCTATATAGAGGCGAGAATGCTATCAATTTCCTTACTAAATATTTTTATAGCCCATTTCTGTCAGGTACAGATTTTTTATGAACATTTTTGGCAGAGGACTTTTTTTGGTCTATATGTTCTTAGAGGACAATAGTCAACGAGAGCACCGAAGTAAATATCTCAGACAAAATGAGCTGACACAAAAAATAGTCAAATGCTGTTCTAAACCGTCAAATAGCTTTTTCTTAAGCCTTAATTACATAAGTGTTGAAAAATGCTGTGATGCTTAAAAATGTTGTAATGTTGAAAATAATTAAAAAAAAAACAAAAATAACATTAATAACATAACTTTTATAACTTGTTTAAACATCTAACTTTAACTGACAAAAAAAGGATAAAACCAAAACCAAATTTTGCTTTCAACTGTCAAGTAGCTTTTTGTCCTCATGATTGACAGTAAACTATGCGTTTAATTTCTTAATTTCAACAAATGTTTAAAAACGTAATAACAGCTTTAATAACTTATTTTTAAGAATTTATTGAAAATCAATGATAAATTCGAAAACTTACCTTTAACTAAAAATAAAAGGTCAACCCTAATGTACGAGTAGTTCTGAAGTAATAAAGGAAACACTTAAATTGAAAGCGCTGGAAAGCTACAATTTTGATTGTTAAGGTTAGAGTTTTACTAAGATCGTTAGTATTGAGATAAAACAGACAAATCACAAAACATTACTTCCCAGTGGAAATGATATTTAGCTCATTAAATCATGACCCTCTTGGTTCTCCTCTCTATTAGCCTTCAATGATACAAAAAATGATTAGCTCAGCTATCAGCCTTGTGTGGGTGTAAAATATACCTTTCAAGTGTTGATTGAATACTAAGTGCATACAAAACATAATTAATAGCACAGGAGGCAAACTGAAAATCTGTTATCTATATGGGGATGTTTTCCGTTTGTGCCCCAGCTTAATGGGTTCATGTTATTTGCGCCCCCAAGCGCACGTGCCATATTTATATATAACGGGTTACTATGTAATGGCACGTGCTCTGTAACTGGTGGAGCATAACGTATTGGCTGGGCACAAAAGAATAAAATCCTATATAGGCTATTAAACGGATTCACATCTATGTATCAACTGAGTGCTATAAATGGAAATTCGTTCATAACCATTTTTGAAAAACAGTTTTAATATATCATCAGTCTCTGTGAGAAAATATCTTATCAATAAGGCTCCCCTCTGTATGTCATTATAAGAGAACTAAGTAAAACTATTGGTGGGAAAACAAGCCCTGAGTGGTAAAGAGAGAAATCAATTTCTGTGAGAAATCGTGTTTTGAAACGATGAACATCTGAAGAAGAAACAAAGACTTTTACAGGAGCCACTAATTTGCAACATTGAAATGTTAAAGCGTTTAATTTTTCTTCAAAAATACTGGAGATGAGAGCGTGCCATACAATATGATGAAATTTGTCGTTAACCAAACCGATTTTTGTTGAAAGTCAACATTTTTTCGAGAATTTCGTTAATTGCAAAACACATTGACTGGAAATGGTTGTGCGTTAAAGACACAGTTAACAATTTAGGTCTATATAAAGTTGATGATGCCTCCAATTTCCAGACATATTTTAAAGTTCAATTTTGTTAAACATTGTCTTTTTATGATTATTTCTGGCAGACAATATTTTTAATGTCTATAGTTTGACTAGAGGACAACGAGAGCACCAAAGTAAGGATCGCAGAAAAAAATTGAGCTGACAAAAAAGACACTCAAACTTTGCTCTAAACCCTCAAATAGCTTATTTGTCCCCATTAAAGCCAGTGAACAATGCCGTTTTCTACATAAAAAGATAAATAAACAAAATTTTTTTTTAAAAGGCAAAGCTGAAAACAAAAAGTCATTTTATTGAAGGAGTAGGGCTAAAGTGTTTAAAATAGAGCAAAATAAAATGAAAACGCTGAAAAACTTCAATTTTGATCGTTTAAGTTTAGAGTGCTATTGAGACGTGTCTGTAATGAAATAAATCAGAGAAGTAAAAAAAATTATCACTTTGTGTAGGACCTAATATTTACCTGATTACTTACTGAAAACTCTTCAATGTTACAAAAAATGATTACATAAGCTATAAAATTTGTGTTTCTGTAAAAAATAGGTTTCAAGTTTTTTAAATACAAAGTGCATACATAAGAGAATTAATATCACAGGAAGCAAACTCGAGTTTAGTTATCTTTGTAGGCTAATGTACGGAAAACCTATCCATGTATCAACTGAGTACTATAAAAAAGACCATCGTTCATAATTATCTATGAAAAACAGTTTTAATAAATCATCAGGATATATGGGAAAGTTTCTTATCTATAACTCTCCCTCTGTATAGAATTATTTGAGATTTAGGTAAGACTATTTAAGGGGAAACAAATTCTGAGTGGTATACAAAATCACTTTCTGAGACAATTCAATTTTCGAAACAAGGAACACCTAAAGTAGAAATAATTTCTCTGTTAAATTTTGCATTTGCCACTAATTTCAGTTATTTATATATTAAAACGTGCATTTTTTTCAAAAAAGATTGACGATGAGAGCGTGCCTTAAGACATGATGAAGTTTGTCTTGAACCCAACAGGTTTTTTTTTCTAAAGTCAACACTTTTTCGAAAATTTCTTCTAATTGCAAAATTCATTGTCTGAAAAAAACTGTCCGAGATGACTTTTTGTGTCTATATAAATTCGAGGAGGTTAACAATTTCCATAATATTTTTTAAGCTCATTTCAGCACCGTCTTTTTATGAACATTTTTGGCAGAAGACATTAATTTTACTCTATAGATTGAATAGAGGTCAATAGTCAACAAGATCCCCGAAGTAAAAATCACAGACAAAACAAGGAAGATCGTTAAACTGCGTTCTCTCATTATGTTCCGACCCCAGCTCATCTACATTTTTGACCTAATTGACAACCAAATGAAGAGACAACAAAAATAGATGTTTGACTTTTAAAAAACAGTTGTTTCAAAACCTAACTACTTATTGAATTATTTAATGCCATGCCTCAATACAATGCTCACGAGATTTGCTATTAAAAAGAATACCAGAAAAAAAACAAAGGACGAAGTAATTTTTAAAAGAATTCACAGCAAAAACTCAATATTTAAATTTAAGAGCACCTAATAACAACGTCAAAATGCAATTAGATAAAATCTTAACTACATAAATTTACTTTTTTCATACAATGCAGCAAATGGAAGTTTTCTTTAATGAGACTATGTGACGAGTCGACAAAGAGAAAAAATAATCAGGCGAAATTCAACAATCAATCAACATTTTTCAAACCAAATAATTTTAAAAGCCTTAAAAATCGCTAGCTTACAAAAGAAAATAATTTCGAATAGATTTACTATAAAATCATTATAAAAGCAATGGAACCTGTCTTTTGCGAGACTAAGTCATGGAAACGGACTAAATATTCAGAAAAACTCAAAAACTTACAAATAATTTGCGAAAACGCAAATTATTGAAGCCATTTAAATCACTAGCTATTATGTCAATATCAAGTATTTCCATTTCAGTTTTTATTTATACTGATTCATCTAATATTACTATGAAAGAAAAAAATAAGCTCATTTGGGCCACATTTGAAAATCATTGGGATCTGTTATTACCCGAATGAGCTCGCGGATTTGAAAAAGAAAAGCAAATACACCACTAGCAAAAATTCCATGAAAATGCTTTTTTGTCAAACAAAACATCCGTTACAGAATAGATCAGTAGATTTGTTAAAATTAAAAAACAAGGAATTGGATGGGATCTCTCAATGGTGAGAAAAAGTTACAAGTTGACGAAAGCCACAACAAAAAAGAAAAGATTGAAAATTCTTTGAAAAATTATATGATTAAAAGTCTTCAGACTATTTGCTATAAACTGGCAGCTTTGAGAAATATCATTCATTCAATCTTTACTTACAAGTTGATGAGACCGGTCAGCATTCTAGGGCCACTTAAAAAAAACAGACAAAAAGAGCGATTTCAAATAAAAAATTTAGCGAGAAAAGTGTCCAAGACATCAAAAATGAAGTTTTCGGTAAAATTTTTC
Organism: Convolutriloba macropyga; assembly: GCF_964194025.1. Classification (NCBI taxonomy): domain Eukaryota; kingdom Metazoa; phylum Xenacoelomorpha; order Acoela; family Convolutidae; genus Convolutriloba; species Convolutriloba macropyga. The sequence continues at coordinate 67,153,685 of NC_134468.1, forward strand.
TTTTTGATCAAATTTTTAACAGCATTGGGATTTTTCTTTTTAGCAATATGAATTCAAAAAATCAACAAATATGAACAAATACATTAAAACCACAAAGTTCTTCAGAAAACCCGTAGTTTCAACGCCAATAATTTCATTGTTTTTCAACGGAAGCGAATAAAAAAGCAAAAATATGCCTCGATTGGACAAAAAGGATGTTTTTCATTCATAAGTCATCAAAAAGACATTACAACAAGTCATTGACTATGAAAGCAACAATAATTACAGGCAAAATCCAAAAAATTAGTAAAAAAAAGCGCAAGAATAAAGTGTCGAAGCCATTTGAACCGTAAGCTTTTTTCTGAAAGATTTATCTATGATCCATTGAACGTCCCCATAAAGCCAATGGAGACTATGAAAATTAAGAAAATGTGATAAGGTTTCGGAAAAACCAAAATTACGAAAACCAAAATTACAAAAAAGCCAAGATTCATAAAACCAATCGTTAGAAAAAAACCGCTATCTAGATAAATTTTTATTGAAGTAGAAGTTAAAGGGCGTGCTGTCGTTGCTGGGACTGACTTATCGTTCACAAAAATAATTTTATGATTTGTTTTTGTTTAAAAAAGGTTTTCGAAAAAACATTTTCATAGTACTAACAGCCATTATACCCAATAGCTTTCAACGGATATCAATAAGTACGCTCAGTTATGCCTCATTGGGAGATAAAATATGTTTATCATGCATACTTAATCAGGTAGAAATCACCATAAGTCTTTTGACTATAAAAACAACAACAAAAACAGGCAAAAACCAAAATTTCATTAGAAAAGTGATAGAAGAAAGTGTCGAAGCCATTTAAACCAATAGTTTCCCTTAGCAAAACTTTATCTATGATCCACTGAACCTCTAAAACAATGTAGCTGTCAATAATAGGATAATGTGAATATGATAAGATTTCAAAAAGAACCATTGTTACAAAAATATCAAAAAATTTTGAATTTCCTCTTTTCAAATCTTGTGGTATTGAAGTCCAATATAACCAGTATATAGAAAATAAAATCACTAACCAAATTAATTTTGGTTGCAGTAAGAAGGAGATGTGTCCCGTCATTACTGAGGCTGACTTACAGTTCATGAAAAATAAGTTTAATTTTGGTTAATGTTAAAAATTTTCTTCGAAATTTAATTTTCAATGTCTAAACAGCAATTAGCTGTCCACTTAAAGCAATAGATAGGTTCAATTAATGGTCATTACAAAAACTATTGCACTTTTAGTTAGAAATTTTACGCCATACGACTCAAAAAATTTGTAAAATCTCAAAAAGAAAAAGAAAATTTCATTTAAAATTACGAAAAGTCAGAGCCGAAGCCAAAAAAACGATAGTGATTGCTTGAAATCGAATTTTTTGCTTATTGGGCTTCATTTGTCTGTAAATGAGATTTTCTATTAACGGAACTTTGGATTTGAAATGTGACTAGTCTCTAGGTGACTTAAAAAACAAAAAAAATATGAAAAATTTTATAAAAAAAGGAGCTCTCAATTAGAATTCGATTTTTTATATTAAACTTCTCTATGAGACCATAACTTGTCTTTTTGTCGCCTTTCGTCTATTAGGAACACAAAATTGATTCATTTTGCTGTGTGAAATGTAATCTCGAATTACTTTTTTATAGGAAAGATCTTAATTTGAAAAAAAATTACACTGAAATTGAACAAAAGTGAAAAATCTTTTTAATTTTGAATTTGATGAGCTTTTTAATGGCACCACTCCCAATTCGCTATGATGAATATATCGACCGGCCATAATTGTCTGAACAAAAAAACCCATTTGATCATCATTGCCAGTTAACTATGCCGTTAATTACATAAAATTAAAAAAATAACAGCTTTAATAATATAACTTAAATAACTGATTAAAAATCTATATTAACTTCAATAAAAAACAATAAAAAAGGGCAAAACTAAAAACAAAACGTAGTGATTATTGAACGAGTAGTTCTAAAGTTATTGAAATAGAAACACTTAAAACGAATAGGCTGCAAAACTTCAATTTTTATTGTTTAAGGTTAGTGTGTCAATTAGATGGGTCAGGAATGAGACAAAACAGCCAAATCAAAAAGCTTATCACTTTGTATAAGACCTGATAAATATCTGTTTAAATCTTGAACTCTCTTGGTTCAGCTCTCTATTAGCGTTCAATGTTCCAGAAAATGATTACCTAAGCTATAACCCTTGTGTTTCTGAAAGAAATTACTTTTCAAATTAATTGAATACTATGTGCATACAAAACAGTATTAATAGCACAGGAGGCAAACTAAAAGTCTGTTATCTATTTTACGGAATCACATCAATGTATCAACTGAGTGCTCTATATGGACAGTCATTCATAATTATCTATAAAAAATGGTTTAAATCCGTCATCACTCTATACGAGAAAGTTTCTTATCTATAACGCTCCCTCTGTTTTCTATCTTCACTAATTCGTTTTGTGTTTTGTTTTTGCTTATTTGTCCGTTCGTGGCATTGGATCCGGTTGCCCAGGTGCTTGTCTACAATTTAGTCTACTGAATGCTGCCATGTTGGATGCTTGGCGTTCGTTCCTCCTTTATAATACGCCAGTGGCAGTACCACAATTCCGCTTGAAGCTCGTGTACATTTGCAGTCTCTTTCGCAACAAGGAGCACTCGTGGCTATTGCACGAGGTTCACTGCCATGGTTACAGCAGGGCTTGTGCGGTTATTTCACACGGAAAAAACTTCGCACCTAATACAGACCCAACGTATTGGTGACTTAGAAAATATTAGAGTAAAAATTTGCTAAACATCTATGTCATTCAACCTGCATTACTCGAGAAAAGAGCAAAGAAAAAGCGATAATCAACAAGAGCACCGATGGAAACATTACAGGCATATTGAGCTGACTAAAGAAGCTGAAATGCAGCTCAAAAACTTGTATTTTCAAGTGACTCAAGAAAGCGGTTAGAAACACATTTTTTACAGTGCCGATGAAATTGGATGGTTGTGTTTTGTGCCGCCATTTTTGTGGGCGTGTCTCTTTTGAAACAACAGATAGAAATTTCGCGTTGAATTTAGCGTTGGTCTTACATAATGTTGTCTTTTTAAGCGTAAATCTTATTTAATTTTGCGTTGAATTTAGCGTTGATTTTTGGGGGCTAAGTGTGGTTGTTTTTGTGTGTGCGTGGGTGTGTGAGTGGGGGGATCGGGGTGGTGGTGGGTAGGCGGGGGATAGATAGGTATGTGGGGGGTTAAGATTAGGGCTAGGATACCGATTTTAGAGTCCTAAAACCGATTTGTTGTCAAATACATGATGCAATTTAAATGCCTCTATATAGATGTCTGCTTTTGTATACTATACCAAGAAGTACTTACCGCCAACAGTATACCGGCCGAGTTGTCAACGAAAAAAAAACGCAAAATTATGTAAGGTTAGCTGTGAAAGCGTTTAATTACGTTTGAGCGTTGAAAAAAATATATTGCCGTTTTTAAGCGTAGGCCTTGCAATATTTGGCGTTGAATTCAGCGTTGATCTTACATAATGTTGCGTTTCTAAGCGTAGATCTTACATTATATTGCGTTGAATTTAGCGTTGAGTTTGGGGCTAAGTATGGTTGTTTTTGTGTGAACGTTTGTGTGTGTGTGTGTGTGTGTGTGTGTGTGTGTGTGTGTGGGGGGGGGGGGGGGGGGGGGAAGATAGTGGGGTTGGTGGCAGAAATGAAAAATTAATTTGAAAAGCGCTAATGAGCGTTGGTGAATTAGAACACTCATGGCAACTTTCTAGCATATTTTTTGCGTTGAATACGTTAAATTTAGTGACGTAAACTCAACGCTTTTAATACAAATTTACGGACGAAGTTGCAACGCTAGTTGCCGCTTTTCTTATTGCATTAATATCGAAGATTGACAATTTTTAAACACAACCAAGTGATGACGAAGCTAGAGCAAAAAAAGCAAACGTATAATCAATGAAAAAATCACTATAATTGATCAATAATCTGAAAGACAAAAAACAATGAGCCACAAAGAAAAACCATTACATTAACTCAATTTAGCTGCAATATAAAGCATTTAGACCTGTAAAACCTGAGATTAAAAGACTTTTCAATAGATCAGAAAGAACTGTCAAAACAATAGCCGATATATTCTTATAAACAATTTTAGGACAGCAGTAGCCTCTAACAAGAATAATGTAAAAATTTCTCTTAATTAATCATTTTATTCAGGAATTTAATGACTTTTCTCAACTTTTAGACAATTTAAAAAGTACCAACAAGCAGGCAAAGTTGAGAACGTTGTGCAAAAATTACTGAATAAATCATGGGCCAAGAGTGTTACGCACGTCGTTAAACTCATTAAGCGTTGAATGAAAACATATAACAGATCTATTTGAACCACAATCCAACTAAGAATTTCCAACTAAGACATGTGACAGCACAACGAAAACGCTCAGAAAGGCACAAGAAGTCAAGAAGTTGCCTACTTTTTTTTTAAAAAAACTGAAAACAACGAGTGTCCAAATTGTTAAAATACTTAAATACAGATTCAAACTTATAAATCACTTCCATTAAGCATCATGTAACATTAATGATAGCTGCCATTAATGACATTACATGATAGGACAAAAATAGGAGCAATAAAAACGATGAAAATTAGTAAAATATTATAGGGAAAAAGTGGTTTCAAAGTCGTTAAAAACTTTTGAATTGAAACCGTCGATAAGCTTTTATTGTCTTCATCAGAAAGCGAGTGAACTATGCCATTAATAAATAAAATGACAAGACAACAAATTTATATTTAAGAATCGGCGAAACTCAAAAAACCCGTTTCAGTTTTTGATCTGAAGTAGTGTTAAAGTTGTTAAAATGGAAACATAAAAAGAAATCGCTAAAAATCCCATTTGCTTGTTTAAAGATCGAGTGCCAAAGATCGAGAGGGGTCACAAATGAGATAAAATAGACAAGACAGAATTAAATTTGAAGTCGAGCAAAACTCAAAAATTCGCTATTAAATCAGGAAAAAACCAGTGTCAAAGTCATAGATGCCAATAACTGCTCTCTGATAAACTTGAAAATTAACCATGAAGACCATTCAGACAGATGCGTATTAATTAAAAATTATTATGACACTGACAAATTAGACCTGAATTGCCTCTGACAAATCTGACCGAGAATGTAAATTAATTCACTTCTGCTAAAATAATAAATGGGATTTATATTACTTTTGCTGAGATAAATTACATTTAGAAGCTTTATTTTTTAAAGAGAAAATAGTAATCAAATTTTGCAAAATTAGAAAAGTTGCGAATCACCGGTTCCAGGCTAAAAAGCTTTAGCCTGAATTTCATTTTATGAAGGTAACGCAATTGCTTTTTATTGTAGTTTAAAACTAATGTATTGGTATTTTCATTCTTCAGTGTCCTTAATTGTGATCCACCATATCAAACTAACAGATTGAGCAAGTTATTGTATTAATTCATGGGACTTGGTTGATGTTAATCCTTTACAACGTCTGCAGCCGGATTTGGTAGTCGGATTTGGTAATCGGATTTGGTAATCGGATTCTGCTTTTGAATGCATCGCAAATCAACAAATATTATAAAGTCCTTATTTGCGGAATTAAGGCAACAAAAGATGTAGCCTAAATTCCACTATTGAACGTAACCGAACTTCACGTGCCGCACGTGAATTTATTGCGGCATGAGAAAAATTTAATTCTTTCTCAGAAACCGACAAATTCAAACACTCTTTTCTAACTATATTTTAAAGCAATTAAAATTAATTTCGATCCCCAAAACTACTTGAATTTTACTTCTTTTACTACTCCTGTCTGATTGAAACTAATTCTCTAGCTTGACTCTTCGTTGACAACCAGAAGTCAACAAAAGTGTGTACAGATCTTAGAGAAGGCAGCGCCCCAATACAATTCAAGGTCTGTGAACTGGTATATGAGTAAAACATTTTGGTAACACCGGTTTCAGCTAAAGGAACGGTTTTTGAGTTAAGCAGTAGATTTTTTGTTTTTTAAAGCCTGAAAAGAGAGGTAGTCGTGTGCAACTTGAAACTTTATCCCGCTCGAGTGATTCAAGGGAATGGGTATTTCTTTGTTTATCACAGTATTGAAATAATTAATTAACTGAATAAATGAAATTTTAGCTTAAAATTGGCTGAAGTGGACAAACTGGGGCTTAATCAAAACTATTATTGGAAAAGACTGTGGCTTCAAACTATATTTATAGCAAGTGTCTGTAAAGTTATTACAACACTTTTTGTCTTTATGATAACAAATTTATTTGAAAAATAAGGACAAAAATTTTTTATCCTCAAATGAACATCACATCGAGTACCCACTGCGAGATTATAACTATTCACCTTTAGACTAAAAGCTTAAGTAAGATTCTAAATTTAATTTTCACAAGATCTGAAAACAATTTATCATCAAGAGTAAATTACAAGAATCTCATGGCAATTATTTCAAGGCTTTTTTTTGAATATATGACGTACATTTGCCAGTGTCGCATTATAACACCTGAAAGAAAATATGAGACCCTCATCCCTTCTCAAATTGTAATGTCATTTGTCTGATTAGCGTGATTGAACATCTCTCCGTGTTCTCTCCATGCGCAAATTTTCTCCATGCTCAAGGTGATGAATTTGGCCGGTCACGACGGCTCTTGAAAACCAAACTGTTCTCACATGAAGCTTTGAAGCAATGCAAAAGCAGCCGAAATTTCCCTCAAAATTTTAAAAAAACTTCTTTTCTTTAGCAAAGATAATCACGTGATATGTCCATTATAAATACCGTGTATTACATACATGTAATATCAAATTTAACTTTAGTTCATTAATAGAGAAATCTAAGACACAGGTGACTAAATAATCAATTTTAATGTGAATAGTTTTTACTTAATGCTATTTAGCGCTAAAAATGGAGCACTTATATTTGTTTAGCACATTAGACTACCGTTTTCAGTCGATAGTCGTTATCAGTTATTGTTTCTGGCATATGCGCTTGGTTTCATTCCACTTATTATTAACTCGGTAAGTTCAGAAAACACAGGCTGGATTTTATGTCCGGATGACAAAAACAAGCAAATTTGAAAAGTTCAATGATAATTGAATGAAAATGAAATACATAAAAATAGTAAATAGAATCGAAAAAAAATAAATTAAATTAATATAAAAAGTAATAAATAAATAACTGAGGACACATAGTAGCAAAGTCATAAAAATATTCAGCTATCAGTTGCAATCAATACAGGAATTCATTTTTGTCTCATTGGAACCCAATGCAACCTATCATTAGAGCGACTATGAGAGGAGACAACAACAGATCAGCAAAACAAAACAAATGCAAGAATGGTTTTTTGAAAATAAATATCTCCGAAATCTCAGAAAAAGTAGCCACCAAAGGAGGGATTTAAGAAACGAAAAAACATCATTAGAACATATGCCGCTTTCAGTGGCATTTACAAAAAATCAGGAGAAAAAGAAGAGTGAAAACAGTTGTCAAATTAACGCACGTGAAATAACGCACAAAAATGTTTCGTCCCTGAAACTGAAAATATGTTCAAGCACCATTTTTCCACTCAAGGTTATACGCAGATTTTGAAAGCTCGCGTTTTGAAACTATTAGAGTTTTCGCTCCCTTTACTGCATCAGTGTGACTGAAAACACCACTCTATTTCAAATTTTTTGGATTGTAATAATTGCAAATTTAATTTAATGTCATTTCAATTAAACGTCAAACTCAAAAAGCTTGGTTTTCAATTGACATTATCCGATGACATCTCATTTCCTCCTAAGTTTCTCCAGAATTTCCCAATTCTTCGTCGATCAACTAAAAGCAAGCAAACTGTTAACCTTGTTTAGGAAATTTTTTAAATGTATTTTAAACCAGCTGTTTTCTAGCCCCCTTAAATTTTACTACACTTTAAGAAATATAAAACACCAGGTCGGGAAGAAACTGTTCTTACACATAAGAAAAGATTATTCTCGTTCTTGATAAATTGTTCAGCAACTTTCAACCTTTGGTATCATTGGCCTGAACGCGAGAAACATTGGGTAGGCTTGCTTGGTTGGTTATTGTTAGTTTTGTGCGTAAAAAATCGCTGGTATCATTAATTCTGTGAGATTATGTGACATACAATGTTTTTGGTACTGTTGGTAATATTAGTAAATTTTAATAAAATTTGCATTCAAAAAAGCTTGCAATTTAGTTGTTTCGAGTATAACAAGAAAAATTTGAAATGGCTCATGTTTCACAAAAAATCTGACGCACACCTAATTATTTGATTATGATGTTCAGTATAGGTTGAACAAATGTTTTTTTGAAAAACATAAGGAAAAAATATGCCAGTTTCACATCTTTTTCATGTTTCTTATACAAAATTGTTCTCCTGTACAATAAATTATACCACTATTTGGGTGCAAAAGACAGATTTTAATCCGAATTTGCACTAATAATAACCAAAATTCACGAATCCTTAGACCAAAAAAAGTTTTTTTCAATATTTCTGAAGGGCAATAAACATAACCAGAATTGATTGTTCACATAATTGTTCAAATGTGGTTGCTGCCAGTCATCTTCGCTCTTTCTTCAATTATTTTAATCCTTAAAAAAATTTCTCAAAACTTGTTAAATATCATTAATCTTCTGGAAACAGTAGATTTTTTGAGATTTCTACTGTAAATGGTACTTGGAACACTGGTGGGCACTATTTGTGTGTAAAAGTCTAAAACTAAAAATCTAAATTAAAAATAGGAAAAAAAATAATCTGGGTACAACTTAGGAGCTCTTCGATCTCCTCAAATATGGCTCAGACTTGTTTTTTGTCCTATTACGACAAATTACGATAAGATAATCATATGACTGAAGAATATTGTTAGCAGCTATAAGCAAATTTAAATAAAATAAGCAAAACAGTAATGTTTCTGTTTTTGAACACAATTAATTCTGTTTTTTTTTCATTCGGTTTCAGGTCTGTTTCCAAATCATTCTCCAAGAATTCCAGATCAATTTTTGGTCGTATTATATTTGCAAGTGCTACAAAATCCAATGGCCGACAGGTCAAACAATTTTTTTATGATGTGTTAAACATTTCATTCGTGCAAAGAAATACGCAACATAATTTCAATTTCTTTAACTGCCATCACCATTAGGTTTATTAAATTCTAATTTGGAACGAGATTGGTTGGTTTATTAATCATGAGCTTGCAAGTCAAACAATTACCTTGCCGCTAAACAAGAACTTACAGAAAAAGAATTTAATTATACGAAATTACTTGAATTTATTAGCATACAATTCTGTAGTTTTTAAAATACTATGACCATGAACTTGCGACCAGCTCAAATCAATCTAGAACCATTGCTTCTACGTCCTTTCATCAATAGAAAATTGGGTGATTTAACAGTTAAAATGCGATTTTTGGCTTATATCGGTGACAAAGTAGTCGCATAACCGTTTTCTCTATGCTAATGTAACTTGTGAGACCACGCAAGTTGTACATTAGGCGTAAATATTTCCTCATACTTTTTAGCCACCAATTTATTTTCATGTTGAATAAGTTTTCCAAAAATTATGTTTCAGCAATCAAAAATGGAGTCATAAATTGAAGTCTTGTTTAAAAAACATTTGAACAATGAAACTTTTTTCATTTGAGAATCACAAAGAAAACTTTTTGAATAATAAACTCTCTCTTAGAATTAAAAACTGACTCTAGCGACAGATCAGCACACGTTTGAACCATACTTAAGCAACAATAATACATAATTTGCATTTTGCAGTCAATATAGTGAGAGTCAGAGAGAGAGAGAGAGAGAGAGAGAGAGAGAGAGAGAGAGAGAGAGAGAGAGACAGAGAGAGAGAGAGAGAGAGAGGAGAGCGGAGAGCGGAGATAGGAGAGAGGAGAGAGGAGAGAAAGAGAGAGAGAGAGAGAGAGAGAGAGAGAGAGAGAGATAGAGAGAGAGAGAGAAGGAGCGAAAATGAGAAAGATGGAAGCGAGAGATAGATAGATAGATAGAGAGAGAGAGAGAGAGAGAGAAAGAGAGAGAAATCCCAGTTACAACATTAATTCCGTCTCAAAAACTGTTAGATTTCTCAAAATTGACCACTTAAAGGTTTAAACTGGCTTCATGAAACAATCAGAATGTTGATATACCTTAACTAACTTCTGTTTTTACCTGCAATTGTTGGGATAAAAATTACACATGGTACTTTGACGCATCACAGAGTGGTGCAGAAAAGTCACCTAAATGATTATTAAAAATTTAAAATAGAAATACCTTGCAGGAAAAATGTTAATGACTTCCAGTATTCATTACTAGGAATAAGTATGATTTTTTGGTCTTTAAGTGACTATTAATGTGGTACTTATAGTAGGATTGCAGTAAGAAATCAAGTATTACAGTAGAAATCCCGGACACTGTTTCAAATTTTGAATACCTAACTCTCAACCAGAATTTGATGTCTTACAACTTGTTGATCAGTTACAAGTTTCTATGGGTACTCTAAAGATCTCTAAGGAGAACGTCAGCCTCCTACAGAATTTTAAAAACAAACAGAGCTGGACAAAGCCTTATTTAAAATCCAAACAAAAAAAACAAAACTGATAACGTGTTTACCACTGTTACTAACCAAAATTATTGTTCGGTTGTTAAAAGAGTTTATCATTCAAAAAGCACACAAAACATTGTTGAGAAAAAATTCTTTAATTTTCCGGAGAAGCCAATGAAACATGACTATATGCTAAAGTACCGGAGAAAATCATACTGTTTTACGTTAAAAGCACGCAGATATTTGTATTCTTGCTAAGAGTTACTGAAATAACGAATAATAAATGGAGTATGATAAAAAATGTTTAAACATAGCTATCTACAAATCTATCAGCTACAGAAAATATTGGATAGTTCTAAATTAAATGATCCCGAATATTATAATAGTACGTCAATGAAATTTTTTATTATTGAGAATAATTGAGAAGACTGTAAAAACGACTCGTAAATAAGGTTAAAACTAAAGATCAATTTATAACTGAAACCACAACTTTTTACTAACGTGGCAAAGTTAAAAAAAATTTTGACAGTAAACTGAAAGTTAAGTAAGTTTTATTTTCGCTCCGCTGTATCTTAATGAATTCGGTCATTGCCCAAAATGTAAGCCGAGACGACAGAAAGAACAAACGCTGGCAATTTTGAAAATTTCACAATTCATTGAATGGAATTCAAATAAATAAAGTAAAAAATTGAATTATAAGAAACGAAAACGAAATAAAGAAAGGACGTAATGTCTCATTAGAACCCAACGTGACGTGCCATTAAAGCAACTAAGTGAAGAAACAACAAAGAGATAAGTAAATACAAGCAAGATACAAAAAACGCAAAGTATGGTTTTTTTAAAACAAAGAACTCTAAAATCTGAACAATAACCATCCCTTGAGTAATTTTAAAATCGCAAAGAAGCACTATTAGAACACATGTATAGCCTTCAGTAGCATTTGCAAGGAATGAGTAGCAAAAATAGCGAAACCAGTGATTAAAACAACGCACGTAAAATATTATTTGCTCTCAAGAACCGAAAAATTGAAAAACACTATTTTCTTACTCAAATTCATATATGCATATTGTGAAAGCTCACGTCTTAAAACTGCTCACTTTTTACTCCCTTTACTGCTTCAATGTGACTAAAGATACCAATATAATTTGACTTATCATTGACAACTAAAAGTCTGATCAGCGCGCCAATAAAATGTAAATGTTACGGATTTTAAAAACTGCAAGATTATTTCAAAACTCATTTCAATTAAACCTCAAATACAAATAGTTTGGTTTTCAAGAGACATTAACCGATGATGCGCCGTTGAGCTTTCTCACCCATTTTATCCATCCTCGTCGTTGATTAACTGAAAGCACGCGACAATTTTGTTAATCTTTTTCATTATGGTTTTTAGATTCTTTATATCCAGGCCCCTAAAATTTACAACAATGTTTAAAAGGAAAATATCTGGCTCGAAAGAAACTATTTTGAGATGTAAGAAAAGATAACTCTCGTTCTTGATGACTCGATTCATAAACTTTGGTATCTTCGGTTTAAATGCGAGAAATCTTCGGTATGTTTTTCTGGTTTGTTATCGTCAATTTTGAACGTCAGAAGTATCTGGCATGATCAATTTCAAGAGGTTTTACGAACTAGGATATTTTTGGTATTGTTCGTTTTGATCATTAAATTCTACAAGTGCACAATTTGCATATATGGATTCGCAATCGAACATTTTAAAAATAACTAGATTTTGCTGTTTCTCAATCTACTTTCGATCTAATTTTGCGGGAAGAATTTTTACAGTAATTTTGATACTTACCGTTGTTCGTTGGTTCCAAGTCAGCCAATTCTTTTCTCTCGGGACGAAGGATTGTAGTTTGCAAAGTACTTGCTAGTATCAAAAACACAAGAAGACTTGAAATTATTTGAATTTTCATTATTTATAACGTCAACTATCTCTGACTTTTGTTAAACGCAAAATGAAAATAGTTTTAAAACTTCTGGTATAAATAGTGTCAATTTCAGAGCGCTGTTGTGCCACGTTTCATTTAATGGGTCAAAATTGTGTTGGTGAAGAACTGTTCACATCAATCTTCAAAATTGAACTATGTCGACACGATATTTTGTTGTGTCGGAAATTGAGGATCTGAATGAATTTAGGCACTTTTTTCACAAAGAGCTGTCATTTACTTTTCTGGGTTATTGGCGGTTTCTTATTTTGTTTATTATCCGACACACAAAGATAAGTGACCTTATTTGTTTCAATTTTTTGAGTATGAAGTCTTTGAAATTTTTCGGATCTTACTTTTTTGACAAGCTGAGAAAAATAAATCTGCCGGGAAACGATAGAAAGGAACATATCAGCCATCAAAAATATTTCTTGAACATTGTTTTTTTTATATTGTTCTGCTTCAATAAATGTTTGCTTCCCTGCCCTAGTTGAGGGGACCAAACGAAAACGACAAAAAAATTGCGAAATTTTTGGTATCTTTGGATTCAAACGTAAGGAAGCTTTGTTTTGTTCGGTTTGTTCGGTATTGTCGGTTTCGCACGTAAGAAAGGTTCGATATGGTCGTTTTTGGACGCAATAGCGATTCGGTATATTCGGTTTTAGAAAATTCGGTATGTAAATTGGTACTAAACGTAGGAGATTGCCGATATGTTCGATTTTAGACGTAGGAAAATGTCGGTTATTGCCATAGGAAAATTTAATTTTTTTGTACATCATTTAGTCGAACGCTATGATACAGTTTTTTTGCAGCAATGTCAAACGTTCTTCCTAGAGAAAAAATTTGAAAGAAGGTGAGAATTCAATGGAACTTCTTTTTTAGCTCATTCACAAAAATAAATGAATGAGTGTTATAAATTGACTGAGTTTTGACATAATCTCTTGTAGTCTTGCAAACAAAGTTTTCAAGGTTCATTGCGTTTCAAAACGCCCAATGCTGGTTGTTTTTGTTGTTCGGTCTACTGGACTAATCTGCTTTTCAGACCCGGAGTTTATAAAGTGGTATTTCTCTAAACGATAACGAATCTTTCCTAAGTTTAAGAACGACAAGGCCGAATCTCTCTAACATTTAAAAACGACGATACCGAATCTGTTTTACGTTTAAAAACGACAATACCGAGTCTTTCTTATTTTAAAGACCGAACAAACAGGTTGTTAAAAGACCGACGATACCGACAACAAAAATAATATGAATTTTGTTGTTTTTGTTTAAAATAAAATGACAATACCTAATATTTCTTATGTTTAATTACCGAAAATTTCTTAAATAGGGTGTCGTCGAGAATTGAAATATTTGTTGAAAATGACCTGTTGACATTCATATTATACACAAAAATAGTCGCTTTCTAAGTCACGAGGATTTGAACTCATGGTTGACATGCAGATTTTCTTTCAATGCGCCTTCATCCATAAAATTGTCTTACATTTGTACTGTAATCAAATGAGATCAACTTTACGGTGTGACCAACGTACACCAAGGTAGAATAAATTGAAATCTGTTTAGCAATGAAAATTTTGAAGAATCGCTGTCCATTCTCCCAAACTTTTATTCACCACCTTAACCGAACCTACCGAAATTTTTGTAATACTTAGTTATAATACTTAAGTTTAGAAAATTCTACTATTCATTGATGCAGTGTCTACATAATGTAAATTGAATAAAAATACCTATTTTTTTATTTTTCTAGCGGGATCTTCTTTTGGGGATTGAACTCTTTTTCTGTAATATATAGCAGGTTCGGTATCATCGGTATCAAAACAATTGATCTACTTCAATGGCCTTTTTATAAGCTCTTGAACAATACAACAGATGCCATATACACTATATTAACCTCCGAAAGTAGTTTTTAATATTCTTTGTTTCCAGGTCGCACCGCTCTCATGTTATACTCAAAATTTACTAGAAGTTCTGTCATTGATCACAAATAAGATCTTTGATTGTTCGATATTTACTACATCAATTAGCACAAGATAAGTTGAGAGACCTTTTTTTGCTCGTATCAATAAACAATCAAATTGCATAAGAAATGGAAATGAAAGGCAAAAAATGAATTACAGCGGAAATGTTTTTGATTGACAACTTTAACCTTCCCTCTGGTGCCTTCGATTTAGAAACTTTGGAAAATCGTTTTCTTTATAATGCATGAGCAAGACATATGCACTCGTTTCCATCGTTCTAGTCGTAAAAATATACTTGTTTAACTTTTATTGTTTCTACAGTTATTTTTTTGGCTTCAAAAGCTTTCAGATTAATCAGTTGGCAGAAACTGGGTTTAAAAATCAACTGAAGACTGCAGTTTATTTAATTTCCCGAAAACAGAAGGTTTGGATACAAATTTGATATAATATTTTAAGAACAATATTTTAAAACTTTAACTTTTGATTTCAATTTCTGCGCTAGATAACATTTTTTAAACTTTGGAGTAGACAGTGTTATACGAATGTTGATTAATTTTTCGCGTAAATTTCCCTCTCTGTTGACGAAGTTCAAATAGTTTATTTTCCTTAATATTTTGATTCCTTCAATTCCTCTATATTTAATAGTTTTTATTATCCCTCTTTCATCGAATTGATTGGATTTCAGTTTGTCATTTTATACTCTTTCTTGTCCAGCAAGTTTTCTAATAAACTCATCGAGTTACCCAGAATGAATTTCAAGTCTTGATCAGTGCTTCCCCGGCGAAATACACGTCTTGAACTGTAAAACGAGCAGCCATCACGTAATGTTACGTCACGCATCTCAAGACTGGTGAAGATTGGTCAAGACTTCCACAAAAATTTTTAAGTCTAAATCAAGTCTTGGTAAAGACTTAACAATTCTTGAGTTAAGTGTTGACCAAGATTTGATAAGTCTTGATAATTTTGCAGTTAACCTGCAAAATGGAGTTTTGAGAATACGAAAT
Source organism: Convolutriloba macropyga (assembly GCF_964194025.1). Lineage (NCBI taxonomy): Eukaryota > Metazoa > Xenacoelomorpha > Acoela > Convolutidae > Convolutriloba > Convolutriloba macropyga. Next base: position 67,169,130 of record NC_134468.1, read on the forward strand.
TTACTGGTGTATAGGAAAAAAACCCCAAAGAGAAAAAACCCAGCCTGTTTTTCATAGGAAACTAAAACAACAAAAATTTTAATACGCACGCCTAATAAAAGTTCACGTGATTTTCACGTTCTGCATTCCAGAACATACTGATTCTTGGTTCAAATTACTCCAATTGTTGCAGCCAGAATTTAAAGCCCTGGATTTTGTTGACTACGTTGAGGAAGTTTATCTCGGCTGCTTCAAAAGGAAGAGAAGTAGGCGAAAACCACGCTTTCATCTCACAATGTGGACTATGTGTATCATCGATGAATTGAGAACCTACTGAGAACCAACAATGCGATAGAAAATTTTCATAGAGATTTTGAATCGATGATTCAATTGAACTAGTCCGATGTTTGGAAATTTATGGGAGGCAATGCACATAAAACAAGCGCTTCAAGAGTTTACCGTGGCACTACAAAAAAGGTGAAGCAAGTAGATAAAAAAAGAGTCACGGCAGAATAAAATGAATTGGTTGTGCCACACAAGAATATCAACCATTACAATATTTACAAGCAATTGATCCAAACAGGTCATTTTGAGGAACTGTTTCAATCTTTTGCTTTATATCCGTGTGGTTTTCAGTTACTTTCATTTTATTGATTTTACATCGCTTTGACAGTCAATTGAGGGTTTGCTTCCTTGGGATTATGTCCTTTGGGGTTTCTAATTTTTGTGTTTTAATCCTATCCAGTTTTGAGTGGTTTTTTCCGCGGATTTTTTTCCGAAACAGATTATTATAATTATTGAATTTCAAAAACAGCTGAAATGCGTTAGATTTTCAAACAAACATTTGCTAATGAAAATGCCAAGCTAATTCCGACTTGATAATCTATCAAATAAAGGTATCCCGTAAATTTTTTAGCAAATCATTGTTTTTTTCAATAGGCGGGAATGACAATAACTGGTATATTTAGGCGAGGTCAAAATTTTTTTCATTTTCAATCAAGTTAACTTTGGAGAAACGCTGACATTTTTTGTACGCTTTTTTCGTATTGCAGAGTTTTGAAGGCCAGCCATTTTACATTGCAGCCTCTTTCTTTCGTTACAAAAGAAAAGAAAGCCAACAATAATAATCACGCCCAAAACTTGACGATTTTATCGTCACGATTTTATCGAGAATGGTCAAGTTTTGACCAGTATTCGACCCAAAACTTGACAAGTCTAAAAAGTGACTTGATCAGAGCTCTGATACAGTGCTGATGCTTTTTCACTGAATCTGTTCTGATTAAGCATTTACGTTAAATCAGGGTAAGTAGACAGAAATCGCTCCTCAGTAAAAATAGCTAATAGTAAAATGCAGTTTAAAATAGCTAAAGCTCTAATTGAGCTAAACGGAAGTTGATTTTGCAGCCCAAAAACAAGTAAAAATAGAATGTGATTTATTCTGAATAACACTTGCATATACAAGACGTATGCTTGTATATAAATGTAAGTGGTATACGCTCAAGTTTACGCAGCCGAAGGATGCGCTTTTTTTTAGATGAAGAGCTTGCAGCTCGAAAAATGAATCTCACTGTACGATTATTTGTCCTCTCTCAAGCGGTTACTGTTAAAACCAGATCCACAATACTCCATATTTCAGATTAGGAGGAGATTTTACGTGGCTGTCAGTATTTCTTAGGTTGCAAAGGCTCTCTAAGAGACATTTAAGCACGCAGCTTGTTCTGCTGCCCTAATTAAATAACTAATGCCAGGATTTGTCTCACAATTGATCAGAAATGTCCTTGTTTTGATAGGTACTTTCCATCTGGGACGGCCTGGACATAGCAACTTTCGGTCTGGAATCTCAACCTGGGTTGGTAAGTGTTTTCTAGTTTCCTGGGAACTTCGAGCATTACCCCGAGACGTATTCCACTACTTTACGGAGAACTCCAGGTACTTTTTCCTTAGTAAAACAAGTTTGCGCCGGAAATTTAATTGTTTCAAACAAAGTTCACATAGTGATAGCTGTTGGCGGGATTAGAAACGCGAAAGTTGAAAAATAGTTGTTTCTTTACATGGCATGCCTTTATCGAGTTTTTCCATCCTTTTTAATGACTGCGTTGTATACACAAAATAAGAGTGGACAAACTTTTCTGTCAAAATAGACTAAGGATTTTTGTTGTATTTAATAAATTTTCATCTGTATGTATGTCTGCAAAGGAGAAACTTCGCTTGGACGAGTTTTGTGTTTTAAGGGAGCGATTGCACGTGTTTTGGGTAGCTTCTGGTTTTTTGAGGATACAAATATAAATGTAATGTTGGTCCAATTAATAGAAGGTTCTGAGAAGTCAGAGCTTCGATCTGCTAACCGGAACGCTTCTTCCATTTCCGACTGTGGTTTTTCTAAGTCCAATTGTTTCGTAAAATTGTCCTCGGAAGTAAGAGCTGGCCGCGAAATACGCGTAAAAGTTCATCGAGTTATTCAGTACAGCCGGGAACTTCTAAAACAAACACATACGAAAAGAAAACCTCCTATATCTAACATCCCTGGCAATGAGCGGATTCAAATCTAGCAAGAATCTGCAAGATTATTAAAAAATTGCAGGATTCTTGCAAGAATCCTGCAAGATATCAATCAGAGTAAAAAAGTAAATCAGGGTACTAATGTTCTGGAAAACTCCTTTTAAGCAAATTGTTGGTTATTAAACAATTTATTAAACCGAAATCATTGAAAAATTTTTTAACCGGGATTCAAAATCCTGCAAGAATTTTTGCAAGTTTTTGAATTCTGGAAAATTTATTTGAGTATTTTGGTAGTTAAAACTAACAGAAAACCAAATGAATTGACTTTTACCCGGTTGCGGAAAGAAATCCCCAAGGAAAAAAACCCCCACTTCATTTTAGATAGGAAATAAACCCCCACGGAAATAAACACCCACATAAATAAACTCCCACTTTACTAATAAAGAGCTGCGCATTTTGAGCGTTTGGCGATGCCTTGCAGGCCATGGCCATGCCTCAGTGGCCCGTGGGACTTGATATGAAACTATCACGACCGAACAAATGGGGGTTTATTTCCGTGGGGGTTTATTTCCGTGGGGGTTATTTTCCGTGGGGGTTTATTTCCTATATAAAGTCAAGTGGGGTTTTTTTCCGCGGGGGTTTATTTCCTAGACCCACATTTACAAGAATTTTGATCTGCAGAACTGATTCTAATTGACGTTTTTCCTAAATGCCTTTTGAATATGAAATCTTGCAACAATATTGCAAGATAGCAAAGTTATATAACTTTTGCTATCTTTCCACAAATTGCAACACTTCAATTTTGGAGCCGTTGACTTGATTTTTTGATACAGCTTTATAAAGATATTTGATAGGTACTGGCCAGACCGACTAGGGTTACGGACAGTCATATCTGGTGTGACCCAAATTGGTGGTCTGTATAAACTTTTAGTCGAGCCTTCCATAAAGCAAATGACATAATTCCCTCTTGATCTGGCAAATACCCACATTACCCACATCTGATAGACACCCAGAATTCGGTCTGATTATTACACAAATTTTGGTCTGTCCGTTCTTGGATCTGGCTTGGGTTTGGCCTACCGTTCATTTGGTTTAGTCAAGGTTCTGACATATGTATGTTTAGTCTGGGCCAGGTCTGTCTTTGATCCGAGGTTCTGGCCTAGCGACTGTTCGGTGTGCCCAAATGTGACCAAAGTCTGCTCGGTTTGGTCAAAAGTGGTCACAGCCTGCGACCTAAGTTTGTCTGGCCAATAACTTTCTTGGGTCTCGGACCTAATCTTGAGTACGGTACGGCATTGGGAGCATGCATCAATTTGGCAATGAACGATTAAATATGTATAAACTGCTGACTCGTATGTAGTTGATAAGGTTGGCAACGCTGGGGTTTGTGTCTTTGAGAACAAGGCTGAGTCTGGCCAAGATACCCAGACCACCCAGACATAGACAGAAGGCGACCGAGACCACAATTAGACACACTGTCACTTCCCTGTCACTTCTGGAGACCGTTGCACTCTTCTCTTTCAGCTTATACACTATCACCTTAACAGAACACAAGTTACTCTAGTCAGCAGGCGTGGTTGTTCCTGTAGCTCAAACTCAATTGCAAATTGCGGGCAACACCTTCGAATACAGCAATTCTAGAAGCTGGAAACCTTACACCTTCATAGTAACTATTGTTTAAAGTTCATAGAACTAGCAGCAAAAACCCGAGTTTTGAGAGGAAGAAAATTTGCTCGATAAATTTTACCTGCACTTTTAGTAATTGCAGGTTGCATTACTTTGAGATGTCGCATAAAAATCCATTCTGTAATATGCTCTGAGTAAGTGGGAAATAAAGAGAACCTTAATTCCTATATATATTTTTAACTGATTCAAAGAAAATGACAAAAAATGTTCCGAATTTATTCCGAGTCAGTGCTGAGGTCAACTAAAAGAAGGTAGGTGTGTTGATTCAGAAAAACACATTTTTTGGAGCAATAAAAAGAGGTGAATTAAAGACCAAAAAAACTACTAATTTTCTATGTTCGTGAAGTGCAAATATATTGCCGCTTACAATAACTAAAACTGATGATTTGGTCTATTGGAACACTATTATTTTACATGTGACAGAGAAATTCAATTTTGGCTTTTTTGCTTAGCACAAGGCTGCCTATATGTTCTCAAGATTGTAGAAATTCCTGAGAGATTTTGGCTGAATACTACGTCTGAAAACAAATATTAGAGATAGATGAATGTTTTCATTGCAGCTAAATTAAATCATTTGTGTGCCGAGGAATTAAATCATTAATTACTGAACGCCCTGGCTCTTCTCTGTTTAAGAGAGTCACAGGTTATTCAGGTGCTCAAATTTTATGCCATATTTGCCGAAAATGGACTCTCTAAAAACCTTGCACCAGGTATGACAGGACGTCAAAATATGAATACTCTACACTAAACAAAATACATGTTTCTTCTGTTTGCAGCTGTTCATTTAACATATGTTTTTTGGTGTTAATTAGCAAGATCTTGATGCTAGTTTTTGCCTTTTACTTTTGTCTTTTACTTGTGTAGTAACTTTTAAGGCGTAGGGCAATAGGCGATACCGTGATAAGGCGATAAGCAAAACTATTTTTTGAAACCACTAGGCAGAAAATTTTCAACTAACTTGTTGAGAAAAATAGGGAAAAACCAATAAAAACACTTAAAGACGGCACTTCAATATCCACCAACATTTGTTTTAACATGAAAATCAGCTGATAAAATACATGTAAAAAGTACTAATATTCAAATTTTTGCATCCTTCTTTCCGCTCCTCAGTAATATCCGAGAAGAGGATTCTATTAAAAGTTAACTGCGGAAAGAGTGAAAACTTTAATTTTTTACCAAAAATTTGAGTTATTCTTAATAGTTTGGGGCTATGTGGCGCGAGTATCTTCGAGAAAAATGTTGAATGCCGAAATAATTTTGGGATAGAAATAAACTGAAATGCTGCAAAATCACAATATGAAAAAATCAATTTTTCTGTATTTTTGTAAGCTTTTATCATGTTAGGACTATTATTAGGAACATTTGGGTTCATCGTATTGTCAACTGGATTTTGAATTCCCGCCTTTAAGTGATTCAGCTGATTTTTGATTAATTTCCACAAAAAGTTAGTTGAAAAAATTGCCCAATGGCCACAAAATTCTGTGTCGCCTAATATACCATCCCTTTTTTTATTCATTCAGTATTTCATGAGCAGAAAAACGACTCCTTGATCCCATGAGATAATTTTTTATTACCACTTTTACTACATAAAATTGCATTAAGCTTTTGTATATCTATTTGATATGAACGAAAACATCAAACGGGAAACTTTCTTTTCTGACGTTGTACAGGTTTTTGATGTTTACTTCGATGCAATAATGATTTACATTAGTCATAACTGCTGGTTTGGTACTAGAAACTGCAAAGAAAAAACACTGTATTTTTATCTGCAGTCTTCACACTCCCTTACAATTACTTTGTAATAGCTGTTTTAGCCAACCAATCTTTTACTATTTTTACGGAAAAACACATTTCAGTTTGTAGAAATACTTCAATTGCAGATGTTATACAGATAATTAAAAACTAGAACAATTTTTTAAAAGTTTCAATCGGTGACATTTTGCAAAACTTATTGGATAAAATGAAGAAATTGTAATAATGAAATCGGCAAATGTTTAACAGATACATTGACCGTTCTCAGTACTTTCTAACAAACTTGCTACCAACTACTCTGATTATGTTGGTCTTTTTTATGCTTTCCGTGAAATGATTAGTTAAGGTCCAACCACCTACATTTTTCTACTGAATTTTTTACACTTGAAATCTCATTTTTTGCGTAATCAAAAATTTTTCTCATCAGAATATTATACGATGACCTGATTTGTTAATATTTCTTGACTGATTTTGGAAGTGTGCCAAATTGGTTACAACTTTCGATACCGATCCGAAATTTTTACTTATGTCAAATGCCCCTGTACAGATTTTTGCTGACATGTTTTTCGTTTCGTCCAGTAATCTATGCGTTAATTATCAGTTAAAACTTATTAATGGATGACGTTTGTGAAAAGTTTTTTTGGTTTTCATTCTAAGTGATAAATGATATGATTTATGATTAATGCTGAGAAACAGAGAAAGATAAGTCATCAGTCAAATAAGATAAGAGATAATTGTCTTCAAAAAAGTATCTTTCTTTTGGCTGAGAAACCTCTTAGCAACCGGAAATTCTAGTACTTCAAACAATATTTCTTGCTTCCGTTTCATTTTCGTTTATTTGTTATTTGCTTTCATTAGTCTACAAAAAAATCACAGCTCTTTATTAAAAATATGTTAGCTATCCGCGCTGTTATTAATATAAACTCCTTTTAGCAATTTTTTTCCTCACGTTCCTTAGATAGGAATAGGAATAACAATTTGAGATTAATTCGTCAGACACTAGTAAATTTGTTTCCTTTTGCCAATACTTTTGTTTCAAATTATTTTACTTAATTTTTAAATACGAAAACCTAAAACTGTTGCTCTTTTGATCTATGAAATTTTTGAGTTTTGTAATACTTACGGGTTAGAGAAAAGTGGCGTGCAAGTTTTCAGTTGTTTTTCTAGGAAATTCACAAGAAAAAAGTCCAGTTGCTGCCGTTTTAACGCTTTTTTGATGGATCAAGCATAATCAATTGTTCTTTGAGATCAATTAACTGTTTCATTTCTTTGATGCCCTATATAATTAAAGTATCACAACTCTGCACTTTGCTCTTTTTTGCGGATATGTTTTTTGTATGTCCGTTTTGAAAACTTCTGAGTAAGCCAAGTCACAGTCTTCATCAAAGTTTCCATAGAAAAAAATTAATCCTCCCAGAAAAAATTGATAAAACCAGTGCAAGTGCCGGGAATATTTTAACAAAATTGAACGCAGGAGACAACATTTATCCACGGAAAATCTGTTTAGCATTCATTTATATAATATATATGATATTTTCATACATACAAATATACAAATATATATATATATATATATATATATATATATATACAGGTAAATATTTATACTTATATATATATATATATATATACATATATATATATATTTATACATATATATATGTATATGTATTTATATATATATATATATATATATATATATATATATATATAAATATATTTATACCACTATATGTATATATTTATACATATATATATATATATATTTATTTAAATTTATTTATGTATACATACATACATACACACACACACACACACACACACACACACACACATATATATATATATATATATATATATATATATATATATATATATTATACATATTTACATATATTAATTAGTTTATGTTGTCTGGTTCAATTCAGTGAAACAAAACTATTGCAGTTTAAACATATTTAGTCTTTAATTGATTTTTTTATTTCAAACAAGAAAACGCATTCGAAGCCTTAAAGCCGAATTTTGACCCCAAAAGATGTTCAATTGAGCCTTCCACAAACGCCAAAACCTGGTATGGCGGGGTCCCATTAGTGAGGATAGGTAACAAATAGTACAAAAAAAGAAAAAGGGCAAAATTATTTAACACTTTTGTTTTTTTTCGAAAACAATTATCTTCAAATTCATGAAAACCATTAGCTACAAAATGGAATAATGAAATAGGTTCGTCTATTTGTCCAAGAGAAGCGCTTGAGACGTGTAGTTTTTCAGAATATGTTTGAAGTCTAGAAAGAGAACCTTATATATAGACAAAAATGAAAAATTAGTTTACTTTTTGTGCGAAAAATCCCTGTCGAAGCCAATAAATTCAAAACGAATTCTATGAAAAAAAAGAATAGATTTTGTTCACTTGCAGCTACCCTCGACAACAATGATGTCATATTAGACCTGTAATTAACGAGACTAGGTATCACATAGACAAAAGTAACAAAAAACAGCAAAGATAATAAAAATTGGCTTATTTTTATTAAAAACATTTATCTCAAAAGAAAATCATTCGATAGCAACTGAAAACATCCAGTATGTTTAAGATCACATGCGCTTCCATAGGAGTACCTTGAGACCTGTCGTTAATGATTTTTTTGGTTACAAAAGGAACTACAAATGAAGACAACAAATAATTCAATTGAATCTTTCGAGAAAACGCTGTCGCAGCCGCAATTTTTGGGCCATAACAGTATAATCAATTCAGCCATCCTCAAATGCCAAAAATTTGTTATAGGCCTTCTCATTAATGAGAAGAGGTAAAACTAGACCAAAAAGAAGAAAATAGGCAAAATTTATTGATACTTTTTTTCGAAAACATTTTTCAAAGTCATGAAAGCCACCAGCTACAAAATAAAAAAATTAAATGGTTTCGGCTATTCGTTCAAAGGAAGAGCTTGAGACCTGTAGAAACTCAATATATGTGTTATGTCCTCAAAGAAACGTTAAATATAGAGATAAAAGACAAATTAGTTTACAGTTTGTGTGAAAAACCCGTGTCAAAGCTAATAAATTCATAACGGATTCTTTAAAAAAACATATTAGATTTTGTAACTTGCACCTTCCCTTGACAACAATTATGTTATATGTGACATATAATTAACGAGACTCGGAAAGAAATAGACAAAAAATGCAAGGCTAAACAACGTTAAAAAGAGTTTGTTTTTAATTTTGAAAACAATTGTTCGCAAATTCATGATAGCCATCAGCTATCTATTCAAATCAGAATACAGACTCATTTAATCCTTCATAAATTGCCAAAAGTCAAAACAACTAAAATATTTTGAGTACAGAAAAAAGATACAATAAATTGGAACTGTTTAGGAAGCCATTTGGACCTATCAACAGTGAGATGTGATGTGAATTGTTCTGTTCTTTATTTATCATAAAAAACTCCATTTTAGTTTTTAAAAAAAGACCAACTGATTTCAATCCGAATTGTTTTTTTCGATTGTAACAGTCCAAAATTTGACTAAAACCAGCCTCGTTTTTGCTGTTCGTCCACTTAGAACACTCCTTTGTTTCGAAGGCTTCAGATCTATATAATTTGTTAGTTAAAGATTAAAAATAAATGCTGCGTTTTTGATAATCATAGAGTAAAATTAGCAAAAAACGGCAAATTTTGGTTCTAGACTACTATCAATGGACTTGGAAGTAAGACCAGCTCCCATTGTAGTTTTCAAAGAATGTGTTTATTGTTTTTGGTGTGTATACTTCCAGCAGATTTAATCAAAATGGATTAAAGAAGCTTATTTCGGACAATTTTTGATAAAAAAGGCTAATTTTTGATATACGTAGTCAAAATTTTAGCCAGAAAAATTAAATCAGAAATGTCAACAAAACTTTTTTGTATCTAAAAACAAAATAAACAGTAAATTGTAAACAATATTTACAATTTTTAGCAAAAATGACGAAATTTTAGGCAAAATTCCTGAAAATGTGAATAAAAACAACGGAAATTCGTCTATTATTCACAAAAGTTCAAACCTCGATAACTCCCTGTAAAATACAAAATTCAAAAAAATCTTTTTAATTTCATACTCTACGCTGGAGGGGCTTTTTAATGATACCACTCACAACTCTGTATGATGAATATATCGATCGGTCAAAATTGACCGAACAAAAAAAAACCCATTTGAGTATATAGTTCCTCCCCCCTCAAGATGGTCGGAACAATGAAGCAGCTGAAACAAAAAAATTTGTCAAAATGTGCATGTAAACAAAAATAAATTCTAAAGTTCGCTAAATACTTATTATTTGCAATTGTTTAGGCAAAGACTATAATTTAGTTTTTTCATTCATCAAATTGGCCAAAACATACGTAAATCTTTAAAAAACGAATAATCCAGACAGTGCCGATTGTGTCGGTATTTGCTCAGAGACAACAATCAATAAAAATTGCCGACATATTTATCAAGTTAGCAATATATCGTTCGAAACATCATTTTTTAGCCAAAAGATATTATTGAAGTAGGAAATAATCGATTAAAACAACTCTGTGGACAACATTCGGAAATGATAATAGCTAACTGATTTTGTGATGCTATGAGAGTATATAACAAGGACAGAAAAAACGAAGTATTAAACAAAGTTTTTGTAGACCTTATAATTATATCTGAATAATTTAAGTGCCATGTTTTTAGTTAACTGACGCACTCTATATACCCAAGGCTTCAGACCTTATCAAAAATAATGAATCACCACGCATTTTTCAGTAGAGAAAAGAGATACAGGTTCTTATTCTTAGTTCTGTTAAGTCTACATAGAGTTCAATCTCTGTTTTTTTTTCGTTTTTTTTTACTTGATTAATTGCTCTCAAACCTTTTTTGCAGAAAATATACTAGTCATGTGGTCTTTTTAATGCAAATATTCATGCATGAATATTTTTTTAATTGCTTGACTGATTTTTCCTCTGACCCATTTGACTTTTCGTCTTCCAAAATGGGATAAACAGGTATCGTTATCGCTCGGAGGACATTCTGGTCGTCCTTTGCAAAACAAACTATCGAAAATGTCTGAAAACGAAAAAAACTGTTTAAAGTCAAAATCATATTTGCAGAGGAATTTTTTTGAAAATAGCCTCCTTCTGCTCCAAAAGTGGATTCACTAGTCAGTATTTGAAATGTTCAAGGTGTGCATGCAGTCCCGATGATTGCTACATCGTTTTTAAACTTAAAATGCTACATCAAAAGCGAAAACAGGTTGTGGGGATTTTAATTTTGTTATTTTGACAGCTTGAAATTTGAAACTTTCAGGAACGACAGCCTCATTCAACATCTTTCAATATAACGACAACCTAATATTTTGATGCAAGTTTAGTTTGTTAGATCCTATTTATTGATCGGTAGTAACAATGGAGTGTACTAAAAAAGTGCAAAAATCACCTTTTACATTTTTTCTATGTATGCGGAATACCAAAAACATATATTGACAGCTAGCTTTGTTATGCCGATTCCAGGACGGAGAGATAATTAGCACGAAAAAATAAAGCGTGGGAGATTGTCATGCGGAGGCCCCGAAACGAAGTTTTGCTTACCACTTGACATAATGGCTTTGGTATAATAAAGGTTAAAGGCAAAATTTTGGTTGAAGCCAGCTCAACGAAAAATAACCAGTAGGTAAACCAAAGAGTGTGCGTCTTCAATTTTTCAGTATAAACGATCCGAGTCAGACTATTTTACTCTCACTCCTCAGCAATCAATCAATTGACGAATATTTGTTGCTCAGTTGTTTTATAAATCGCGAGATTCTTTTACGGCCGTGAGCTGAAAACAATTTTGATGAAATCCCTGAAATATATTTTTTCTGTGTCAACTTTAAATTATTAGACAAAATTTAAAATTTCTCATCAAATGTGAAAAAACGTTTAGTTGATTAATCTAGCGACCTTAACAATGCAGTAGCAGGTAAGTCAGCTGTTGAGCCTAAAAGATGCCAAAACTCTCCCAGATATAAAAGAAATTTTCCGTTTCCATATTTTCCGTTTCCATATTTTCCGTTTCCTTATTTTCCGTTTCCATATTTTCCGTTTCCAAAACTGAACAAACTGCGTTTGTATTTTTTTTTGCTAAAGATCAAAGATCAAATCATATTTTAAACGGTTTCTTCGACAATTGATTCAGTTTGTAGAGGGTTTGCTAAAGATATTACTTTTCTGTATCTCTCCGGAAAAGATATATATCAGCCGAGAATGGGTATTGAAAAAAAAAACTTTCGGTCTGACTTAAAGTTGCTGCATCTCAATTTCCTGTAGGTTCGGATCAACACAGAATTGATGTTCAGATTTTTTGTTTTCCTCATTGATCTGATATTTTTGTTGACACAAAAATTTAGAATAGCAAGATTCCCTGGTTGAGCTGTTCAGACCGAAGTGAGATCTGATCAGAAATCTTCGAGCGCGAACACATGGTCTGATCTTTTTTGTAAAAGTTTGTTAATAGCATGTATCGAGCGCACGAATTTCTTATGGCTTAAAGCGCACTAAAGTCTGGTAATCGGAGATCTCAAACACACAAAAGTCTGGTCAGAAACTGCTACATGAGCGATGAGATTACATTTTTGTTGCTGTCCAATAACCCTAGTTATAAGTATGATGATTTAAGGATCCTGCAAATTTGCACAAAAAAGCAGAAAAGCAAGAACTAATTAATTGAAAACTCAAATCATATATTGTCCCATCAAAAAGAGAAGACTATCATTAAACCATAAGCACCATTAGTTGTCACAAAATCTAATCAACTAAAGAGTATATTTCAGAGGAAGTCAATGTATCTGTCATGTAATAAAAAAATTTTCAATCTATTCAGAGGTTATTTCAAGTGCACAAAAGTCTGAGCAATGGTCTGGAGAACTTGTCAGCGCGACGACTGCCCGAAAGTCTGGACAATGGTCTCGGAATTTGTCCGATCAGAGGTCACTTTGATCTTGGATCGTCTGACTAGAGGCAGCTAATATCTGGCCTTCAATATGAGTTGCATCATATTATACAAAATTAATACAATTTTTATAAAGGATTTTTCCTTGTATCACTAAACAAAACTGTGTGATCTTGCATCATATAATTAAGCACCAACTATATTGCTTCCAAAATTAACTGTTATACTCCACACTAGAATGGTAAAAGCGTTAATTCCGTTTAGTTCAAACTTACTGGCGAAACCATATGAGATCAGTTTTAAAAATCAGGTATCGATAGTCAAACCACATCTTTTTTGTTCATCTTCTATGGGTTTTTGAGCTATATATGAGCAGAACGTTTCTTGATAACATAAAAAAATTCTCAGAAACGGCAAAATCTTTGAAATGTCAGTCAGAAACGCTCATATCAAAAAAGTTTGGCCGGTTTTGGCTTTCCTCCACACTGGTGCAATACTATTCTTTGTCGCATATAAGCAGTGGAAAAAATTATACAATTACTCTTATACAGTGATTTATACGTGACTCAAATTTTAGTACCAAAAACATGTAAGAGGGTAATCGGGGGACTTAATAGAAAATGCCCCCTATAATTTTTCTATCTCTTTGGGGGTAATGGGGTGAAAATAATACTATTATTACCTCATCTATAAGTCTTTTTATTTCATTGCCTACCAAATTTACGATGATCATAGCAATTCCAGGGATGATAAATCCTCCAAAGAATATGAACTCATAGTACACTTTGAACTCCTTTAGACTGAGAATGGACCATGGGTTCCCAATGACAAAGTTGCAATAGAGTTCCTTCAGATCGTATTCGAAAAAATTGGGCAGCATTGCCAGACCAGTTATAACCCAGATGAGAATCGAAGTGATTTTTGCCCGCCGTGGCTTTGAGTTTTGTTTGTACCAGATTGGCTTTGATATAGCGATCATTCTGTCGAAACCAGTGGCGAGCAGCACCACGCCAGCTGAAATGATCAAGATTTACTGTTTTTCTTCTGAGCGTTGAACATATTAGCTGGTAAACTTTTAAAAGCAGTATGCTGCCTTTCTCGCCTCCCTTCAATTTTTTTGACCAAATACTTAAGGGTTATAATCAACGAATTTTGCCCAGCATAATCTGACAGACCGATTCTGACAGCTAGATTTTAGTATTAGCCAGAACTGTTATTTATAATAGAACCTAAACACTTAAAGTCCAAACAACCGGACCGGGCGAATCCAATTATGTTTTGGATGTTTGTAACCTGCACTTGATGAGAAGTAAGTGAACCACCCGAGGAACCGACACAGGAGAGGGTGGAGTGTGAAAAATTTGATTCCCAACATGGCGAGCCATGCCTCCATCACCCCATCTTGGAAGCCGGCTATTAAGTCACTCAAAGCCAGACACTTGATGAAAGTCTGTCCAGAAGACCTGCAAAAGATATATCAAACTATGAATCCAGCATCATTTTAAAAATCGTCCGTTTACTTTGGTTTCATCTTGGTCAAAACCAATCGAAGCCCAAATGCTTTTATCGCTTTGAGCAGTTTTTGTCGATTGTAAACAAGCGAAGCGTCGGTCTTCGGATTTTCAAGCATAAAAAAGTCGTTTTTGTCATAGTTTGTTAGGTTCAAACATAATAAGGCAGAATTAAATTATGCCAAAAAGCTAGCCAAAAATGTTCAAAAGACTTTCAAACGAATATTTACTTTCAACCTTCAAACGAATGTGAAAATATCTATTATGATTATTTAAGTTCGTCAAAACAACCCAGAAATAGAAGAAATAAGCCCTATCCCTTTTATGCACAATTTTTCTGGAAAAAACGAAATTGGTATTGCGCCATCGAAGCAAACAAATTCGTCAGAACTTTGAAGAAAAGAAAAAAAATATATTGTTTCAGTATAATTCATTTAGTTCGCACTTAATTATTCGAAAGACTTTTTTTCAATTATGATAATTAATTAGCGCTTACGTTAGACTTAAGAAGCTAGAAGCCCGGACCCAGGAATTTTGCCAAAACTGTGTAAAATAAAAGATAAGTGGTAACTATTATTGACAAGTTTAAAAAAATCATTGCAATTTTTTACATAAATTTTCGTTGAAAGCGTTGAATTTACGCCTCTAAATTCAACGCAGTGAACGCCAATTATGTAGCAAAAGTTGTGGAAGTTTTCTAAAATGTCAATGCTAGTTACCACTTATGTTACCCAATTTTACGTTTCAAAGCCTAGAATTTACATAATTTTGCGATCTTCAGCGTAGATAATTCATAAACTGGCATTGAATTAAAAGTTGACCTTACAAAAAATCAACGCTCAGATTTCTGCCTATGAAATTTGAGTCACTAAACGCTTGCATGCATGCCACCCCATTTTATCACTGTCCAACACTGCCTTGTTGTTCTTAGGAATCGCAATCTTTTTAAATGGGACTGGAACATTACATTGCTAGGCGTAAATATTACAAAAAATTTTGTGTTTCAAAGCGTAGATCTTACAAAATTAGGCTTTTCTAAGCGAAGATTGTAATTAATTTTGCGTTTCCATGCCTCGCTCGGGCAAATTTTTAGAAAAACAGCTGCTTTTATTGATTTTTCGGCAATATATAGACAATTGCTGAGTTTCAAAAAATGAAACTCGAGTTTCAAACTTAAACTTTAAATGCACTTAATATGAATCTGACATAATAAATCAATTTTGGTACACTAAGTCCGATAATCTAGCCCCAAAGATATCATCAAAGATCAAAACATCAAACGTACCTTACAACCTCCCACCCACACCTTCCTGTCATTAAAAAGCCCACAATGCCCATACTCATTACTGGAATAGATGAGAAATCAAAGCAAAAATTAACGCAAATTTTGTGGGATCACCGCTAATTTTAACGCAAAATTAAGTAACATCTGGGCTTATAAACTCGAAATTATCTAAGATTAGCATTAAATTAAACGCACAATTATGCAAGATTTACGCTCATAAAAAGCAAAAATTCTTTTCAACGCCTCAGGCGTAGATCTGACTTCAATTGAACACATTCACCGTTGATTACATAATTTTGCGTTCTTTAGCGTTGACGGCTCGGCCAGGGAAAACAATCTTTCCCAGAGTAGATAAATCATTATCTTTGTGCATCTCATGTACATGAACGATCAAACTGATATCTGAGGAAGTCCACATAATTTTGCTATCATGCGCGTTTTGTTTTAATTGTCTGCCATATGAGGAAGAGATAGAAAACTTTCAAGAATACAAATACGTTCAAAAATAGTAGTAGTGTGAACTAAAATTTTGCTTCCGACTCAACTCTATTATTAAGAAATGCCACATTAGAGATCCGATGAGACCCTCCATTGTTAAGACTAAGGGACAAGACAAACAACATAATAAAAAAAACAATAACAAACTTTATTTACATCCAAAACATTCATTTACAACCAATACCTTTATATGAAACATGATCAAAACAAATTGAATTGTATATCAACTGAAAAACATGAGAACAGTCCTTTATTAGACTCATTAACAAGTAGACAAAAAAGAACAATACTGGCAACTGAAAAATATACGTTTAACTATTTTGAACCAAATAATTTTGAAAAGGGAATTCTTTTAGATATCAACCGGAAAATTCAGAAAAAAATAATTTCAATCATATTTCATTTGAAGACGTGACAACCTCTCATTGTTCAGGGTATTTCGTATGTCCAGAAAAAAGACAAAAGCAGACGAAAACAAATAAAAACTAAATTAATTTTGAGAGAAAACGATGTCTAAGCCAATGAAACCATATTATGTTTTGTAAAACATAAAATAGAATCAACTAAACTTTTCTGAACAACAACAATGTGATTTGTGACCTTAGAAATACGACACTAGGTACACTAGGTACAAAAAGAACAGATTTACAAGTTAAAGAGTTCATTTTTACATTTCGAAAATAAATGAAATTAGAGTTGTAAAAACAATTGTTATCATATGAAATCATCAGAACATATCATTTATTTGTTCAAAAACCATTGGAATTGTTCATTACCGAGAATATGTTAGAAGCTAAAAAAACCAAAAATACACACAAAGTTAAAAAAAAGTAAATCAAAATTTTGCGAGTAACCGGTCTCGATGCCCGTGAAACTTTAGTCAGCGCAGTGGAAAACTTCAGAACTATTCATTTAGGTTTTTGCAATTAATTGATATGCAGCTTTTTTGATGAGACTAGGTAACACAAAAAAACAAACAGCAAACTATAAAAATGAAAAATTATAAAAACACACTTTTTTATAACATTCGATTTTAACGTCATGTTAAACTTTAGCTATCAACTATCAATGAATAAGTTCCCCTGCCCTTCTTCTAAAAACTGCACAGAGCTGCAGTGCAGGTAAAAAAATTTTAATGCGTCAAACAGAAGAACAAAAAGTAAAGACAAATATGAAAAAAATAAACAATTACTTGTCGAAAAACTGGCATCTAAACAGTTAAAACAATAAGCAATAAACTAAAAACGCTCAAAATTTTCAAGTGCGCTTTTTTTCAATATTAAAATTTTGATATGCGATTTTTATATAATGAGTATTGGTAATGAGTAGAGAAAAAACAACAGCTAAGTGCAAAGTCAGAAACAAATCTGATTTTTTTTAACATTTGATTTCTAAATATTGAAAAAAAACCAGATATCAACTGAAATCAGTAAGCGATTGCTTTGTTTATGCATAGGAAGCTGATATGAACTGCCATTGTCTAAATTTTTTGCATGACAAGGAGAACGATCAGTTAATACAACAACAAAAAAAATCCTTTAATTTCTGTTACCAAACGGTGACGAAGCCGCTATATTCATGATCTATTTGCTAAAAAAATTAAGACGATCTTTTGTGCCTTCTTTTTAAATGGCAAAAAAATGCAATATCTGATCTGTTAGTGATAAAACAAGACAAGAAAAAAACCTCAAAAATGTGAAGATGTCCAAAAATGAAAAAAATTGTGTGAGAGCTGGTAGTATCAAAGCCGAAAAACTTTACATAAATTGTAAAACAGCAGTAAATATTCAATTTTAATCCATTAGAAAGATAACGCAAAACCTTTTTATTTAAAAATCAAAACGAGTATTTTTAAAAATCAAGTATTTTGAAAAGTCAAAATGATCATAAGATTTTGACTGAAAAATTAGGTATTGTTCCTTGAAACTCCTTAGGAATCGAATTGAGCCTGTCCTTGTAAACCATGGTGTGAATTGTTCTGTTCTTTAATTAACATAAGAAATGCCAAAAAATTGTTTAAACATTTCCAAAAGTCAGCTTGAAAGAAAGACAGCAAGTGATTACAGTCCGATTTTTTTTATAACCGTAAAAACAACGATCAGACCAAACTTGCAATAATATCGGGTTCTGGGTGTCTATCGAGTTAAATTTGCAAGAAACCGGCAAAATTTCAATTCATGAGCTCTCTCATAGGAAACAAAAGTAAAGTAAAACTAGCCGTCTTTGTAGTTAACGGAGTTAAAGCATACTCATAATTCCAAAAGCGAAGTTTTTTTCAAATTAGTACATAAAGGAGTTTCTTGAAAGAAAATTGCAAAGTCTGGGTAGACTTTTGAATCTGATTAGTCAGGATTGGCTTGATTATAACAATATCACTGAGTTCAGTCCAAAATTAATGGAAATCTTATAATAATTTATTTAAACCTTTTTATTATTTCGCAAAAAGATTTTTTACATTTTACATAAATTACGAAACCTTAGCATTAATTTAAAATCGTTGCGAAACGCTTACGTTAGTCTATAAATAGTTTCCAGATACTTCTATTGTTTCACATTTTACGAGATTTATAAACTAATGCAAACATTTCAGCGAAGTTGCGTTTCAACGCTTATGTTTAAGCGAATCAATGCCTATCGTGAAGACCTTCAAGATAGGCGTCTACGTTTGACTAATGTATGATTAAAATGTTACAAAAAATAACTCTCATATTTGAAGACTGCTGATGATTTTAAGAGTTTTTAAGAGTTGAAAAAATGTTGAATGAGCAACAAAATTTAGTTAACGCAAATTTTCAGCAAAATTGGATGGAGCCCAATGGAGATGTAAAGCACCGTGATTTAACGTATGATATCTAAGTTTATAATATCCTACGGTATAAACTAACCTTTGAGTAAATTTAGACGCGGTCAAGTATGCAAATATATTTCCAGGCAGGCCAAAAAGGGCAGTCCAAACAGTTATTGCCTGGAACACCTTGATTGGGGTCTCATAACCCAGCTCAATATCCCCCGTCCCGTTCTCAGGCTCCAATGGATTATCTGTACTATTGGGTATCATTGGGGTTCCATCAATGATTTCATAGTCCCATTTCAGATAGGGTAGGCATCATAAGTTCTCGCCTGAAAGAGAATTGCTTTGACTTTAAAAATTATATCTCTCATTTGTATTCTCTGATTGTTGACGAACGCGACAGCACAAAAAAGAGACGAAATATGCCTCGATAAATAAATTTTTGTCATGGCAACATTACATTTTTTGATAAAAGCGTGGTCACTCGTTTATCGCTAATTGTACACTTTATTTTTCAACGTCAATCGATTGTTTTTTAAGTCATTTTTAGTATTGTGAAATACCATTTCTTAATACCTGTAACCAAACCATGATTTCTAAATATTATCGGAGTTAAAAGTGGTAGGAGATACAGCCCACTTCGAACAAAAAAGAGCGTATGGAGTGGGGAAGTCGGATGGAAGTCAGCTTTATACAAAAACAGAAAAGATATATATATATATATATATATATATATATATATATATATATATATATATATATATAGAATGAGGTAAAAAATGAGGTAAAATGAGATTAAAAAACTATTCTTTAAAGCTCTATATAGAATAATATCGATGATCATACAGATTCCGAATTAAGTTCTCCCTTTAAGTTCAAATTACTAATAACACGCAATTATAATTCAACATTCTAGAACCGTGTACCCCCTTTTTTTCAAAACACCATTTGAACTTGTTTTATTGTTTTAACAGCTTTTAGTGAATAGGAAATTATATATGTAAGGCACGGGCTTTTTTAATCTTCTGTCGATTTTTTCACGTTTTTTAACACATCGTTGAGAAAAAGCGGAACGTCATCTCTAGAGACCAGTTTTGAGTTGGATCCAAAACTTCGAACTTTTCCAAAGTAGTGGAAGGGTTACAATTTAAAATTTCGAGGGAAAACAAGAGAAAGTGAAATTGGTAAACGGTAGATTAGGCGGAATTTTAAAAATCTCGAGATTTAGTTAGAGGTTTTCAGCTAGTTCATTCTACGTTCGAACGCAATTTTTTTTCTGGAATTCAACGTTTCAAAATTATTTGAAGAAGTTTGCAATAATAAAAAAATTTAGCAATATCCATAATAATAAAAAGTAGCGGAAGCCACATATTCTGTTGTTGATTTATCTTGCATCTACAAATAACTTAATTCTTTATCTAATTGACTGTAACAAAATTTTCTCGTATCACTGGCAAATCACAAAAATCAAGAGTATAAAAGTCATTTAAGAGGACAAAACTTTGAGAAAATATATTTAACAATGGGAAGTTTAAATAGAATCAGTCTGTTCTTCAATTCTCTGTTTTGAAATTTGAAAATTTAGATAAGTAGTTTGAAAAAAAATTTCGACAATCAAAAACTCCCTAATTTGTGATAATCAATAACTTCCAACAAAGAAAACTGTTACTTGAAAAAGTCCATCATTGGGAAATTTGGGAAAATTTTCACCAAAATAATGTTTGAAAAATGCAAAAACTCAAAGCAAAAACTGTTTTTTAAAAAGAAAAAGCAAACTTCAGATTTTTGTTGCGAAAATACAAACTCTTGTAATTTAGTATTCAAGAATGAGTATCATTGAATTTAAAGAGAAAACTATTTCAATCGTTATCGCTAAAAACATAAATCCAGTATAAGTACCTTTTCTACTGCTCTTGCATATATAGGTTATTCATTGGTTTTTGAAAGTCAATGGTCTTACTAAAAGCTGAGATTCTCACGCCAAATTTCATCACATTACGTGGTATACACTTTACATTTTTAATTATTAAAAATAGCAATATGTTCAACATATCCTTTTTGTCTGAGAGTTATTTTTAGAAACAAAGCTAAAATATTTAAATTTCAGTAGTGTTTAATAAGCAAAGGAGAACAGCAAACATGAATCACGGATTCTGAACAAAAGTTGACATCAAGAAGAATCAGACAAACATTGAATGAGAAAAAATCTAACCGCTCTTTTTTGGGATAACTTCAAACTTCTCCTGGCTTCAATACTGCCCGCATGCATTGTAATCCTGTTAGCTGATATATATATATATATATATATATATATATATATATATATATATATAGAACCATATGTATTGTTGATTTAGAGAGGATGATATCAGATTATAACATGGTATCTTCAATAGAATTGAGTTAAAAATCGGTTAAGTAGTCCGTGACGTCAAATGATTAGTTTCTTTATTTTTCAAAAAAACTAATGTAGGTTTTTAGTACGCTGCGTTTTCCATGTTTGGTTATAACTATTACGACGACGTCACGAACGAAGTTAAATGTGACCTGATTTACTTGTTTACGAAGACTTGATTTTTTCCTGTAATTTGTTAAACATCTATAAATATTTCGAGTACAAAATTTGAAGTTCCAAAAAAAGTTTAAAATAATACGGTAAGACGCAGGTGATGTTCAACTTTATTTTCAAAATTAAATCAATATTTTCGTTAATGATTTATGTTCTTTATTAAACAAAACGTTTTCTTCACTATCAGACGCAACGAAAATAAGTGATACCTCGGGAGCCTCAAAAAAAGATTTTATTATTTTCTGTTACTTATGATTGTACGAGTTAATCCTGTTCTTCAGATAAATAGTGCTTTTTTGCAATGAATTTCTTTTTCCGAATGAAACGCAGTGACTTACAGTATCTTAACGTCAAATAAATACTAGGTTGAAATTTAGACTAGGTGTTTTTCTGTGGGCTTTCAAAAGAATTCCTCTGGTTTTAAGCACTTAGAAGTATTTGCGTTCCTATAAAAATTTCTGTTTATTGCAGTTTACAAAATTTAAGAAAATTTTATATATATATATATATATATATATATATATATCAGAAATAATCTGCTTTTTTGGATAATTGTGAATTGTTTGTGAATATAAAACAAGCAGCGAAGTTAAAACTGCTAAAACGTTGTCTCAAATTGATTTAATATTATCCAAAGAAGACATTTCTCTGATAGCATACAAAAACTTTTTGAAAAGAATTAGTGGAATATTGGAAAATTCTGTAGTTCTAATAGTTTGGTTCTGATACTCTTGTTCTAATTAGTTTTCGTTCTCGGCTGTGATAAGATCAGAATTGATTTCCATGTTAGGAGTAAAATGATACTCAACGAAAACTTTACAAGGGTTCATAAAACCCTGAAGAAAATCTTTGAAAGCATTCTGGTCGTTCTTAACTTTTAGCCGCTAAAATTGCAGGAAATGGAAATTAAAAATCATTGATCATTCTTTCAGGTATAAATGCGGGTTGAGTAACGCTTAGAAAAAACTTTTGATAAAATCAGCTAAATTGTATGTGAAAAAATAATCAATCAAGTCTGAAAAACATTCCTGAACTTATGATGAGCTCTTTTGAAAGCTATTAACGAAAGAAGCACAAAGAAAGCAATCTAATCGATCTAATGATTAATTTTGTCAGCAAGTTCTTGACAGAAAGAATGCTGCTTTCAGAAAAGTCCTACGTTATCTAAATATGCCTTTTGATAAGGGGCGCGTAAATTCTATGCAGCAAACCAATTAAACACTTTTTAAAAATTATATTGAGAGTTACTGCATAATTGAAACACGGGCAGAGGGCTGCATAGCCAGATTAGGCACTAAAAGTGAACAAGGAAGATTGACATTTCTCAATTATTTTTTTTTCATAACATATTTATGTATTTGTATATATACCAGTTTAAAAGTCTTCTTTTTGTGTCTCTCTGAAAACAATACTGACCGCCCCAAATTGATTTTAAAAAACCATTGTTGCATAAAATTTCTATTTTTTTAAAAAGTTGAGGTTTGGCACCAATTTAATCATGAGAACAAATTACAAAATGAAACTACAAAGAAAACCAACTCTTGCAAATTCCGTACATTCCAATTGCACAGCTGCCCGAACCAACATCACTGCCGAATAAATTATGGTTTCACTACAAATCTATCAGCTGTTTACACTGTATATTTACTTCAAATAAATAGAGTTCACAAAAAAATCGCCTGCAGGCTGAGGATTGGTTTTTCTAAATGAATTTGTCTATTGCTTAAATTGAACAGGAGTAATCAAAATTGTTATAAACAAAAGAAAAACAGATAATTTAAAATTTTTCGTTAAGTCAAATAATTTTTGGTTCATTTGCCTGATAAGTTTTTCAGTTCTGCAATTCGCAAAGCAATTACGTATGATGAGTTTTATTGAATCCGCAGCGTTCTTTTGACAATTTATATGACATTTTTCGCTAATTTTTTAAAGTTTGTTGATAGGAAAACTGAAAGCATTTTTTATATTTCTCTCATTAAAAATGAACTGATTGCTATTTATTTACCCGTGCTACAGGGTTCAAATTTTCAGCTGTCTATTTAAATTTCGAACAGTTTCTCAGCTATTTTTAGAGACATTTGCTGCAAAAGTGCATCTCCACTTTGCTCGAAGCCTCAGGTAGTTAGTCATGAGACTTTTGAAGGAACTTGTTCAAAGCCATGAAGACTGGAGCATCGGTGCTAAGATCGTCTGGGGTGAGCCTCAAATCTCAATAAACCATCTTTCGGGACATAGCAATAGCATGCGTTGTCTGGACCAGACATGTATTGCAGCCACTCTCATCTTTTGGACTCTGCTATCACAGATGCAACACTAATTTCTGATGTTTTTTTGTGACTATCACTACATCTTCTTTGTCCGGACCTTAATTATTATTTTCTCACTAGATGATTTTCATTTCAGATACAAATTGTGTGCAGGGATCACACACAGTTTTCTCATCCACTACTCGTCAACTTTCAGTCGTAGAGTGTACCAGTAATCTCGAGCTCCCTCACATCTCAACATTTCTGGCCCTGAATTCGTTGCCTACTAGAAGAGAGTTTCAGGCTGATTAGAGTTTGCAATAAAAATTAGTTGGAGTCTAGCCAAATTGCTACTAAATGGTCCAACTTCATCTGCTAGTCTCGATTTCACTTTCTTTGTTTTGTTTGTTTTCGCGTCAGTAAGACCATCTGTTGCTCATTGGAGATATTTCCAATAGGTAGAAGTCGGCGAGACGTGACTGCAAGAGCCAGTTTTTTACCAGGTCCCACCGACAACCACTCCACTTTTATTTTATTCTTTCAAGGGCACTGTTCAACGCTCTGCCTTAACTCCCTCGTCTCAGGCCCAAGCCTGCGCTGATGAGTATTGCGCCGGCAAGGAACATATTTTGATGTTAAGTCGTTAAATCCTCGTGGTTTATGAGAACGATCGAGGATTTTGCCGCTTAGTTTGACAAAAGTTTATCCAAGATGGCCCACGAGGACGTTACGGCAACAGTAGAGACCCTTCCGGCATTCTACTTCATCCCTGCTTAAAAAGTAGTCCTTCTGACAATCTGAAATTCTTTTTATAGTTTTTATTCGAACCACAATTTTCACAGCTTTGTATAATTTGAAAAAATGTCAAATAATTGCAAACTTTCTTGCTCGAAATTGAAAACCACTGTTTTAAAAAATAGATAAAAATCACCATCAACAAAATTTGAAATTCTTAACAAACATAGATTAAATCTATTTACTTTCAGCTAGAACGAACGCTATCAAATTAAAATTTGTTTTTCTAGATAAAGAGCGCATAATTGGTTTACAATGAACTATGTGTTCATCATTTTATCGAGCTTGGGATTATTTAAGAGCCAACCATCTCAATAATCAGGAAAACCAAATACTTAAAAGCTTTTGGATTTCGCAAAATATTTGGAAAAAAAAATTAGATAAATTGACGTACAGGTACTGAAAATCATGACCTCTTGAGATCTCATATAACTTTTTTTCATTAAAAAAAGTTGAGTTTTTTTGGTTGTTCAAAATGACATAACTCTTACTTGGTTTCTGTTTCCTCTCAAAAAGAAACTCAAGTTAGAAACCTTTTCATTTTCTGTGTCTGCCCAAAACCTCACCTGCTTTTTGAAGTCTCTCTCAAATACTAAAACGAAAGGATGGTCTTAACTATTGAAGCGCGGTTCAGTTCCTCAATGGTGGACAAACTGACGATTAATTGGAAGACACGAAACAAAGGTGGGACTATTAATATAACAAGTGTCGCGGTAATTTTAAGAAGGCGTAATTTCACACTAATTCTTAATAAAACTCGAGGCGTTTATATTTATACAGTGCATTTAAGTATATGGTTTTGAAAATGAAAGGCGTCGTATGCTTCGGTAATTAATATCGGTTGTTCCCATTTAAATTTACCGAGCAACATAACTTATGATGGACTTCCGGAGTCAAGTTCTCCTAATTTCTGATCAGAAGAGAAAATGATAGAGAGTTACTAAAAAACTGTAAATCGACAATTATTAGGCTCATATTTTTCCGAAAATGGTTTAGGAAACTGTTGTTGCACATTAAAACATAATTTTTGGGCATGAATTCTCTAAGACACTAAAAGATCCCATTTTAGCCCTGTCTTTGCGGTTTTAAAGGTATTGCGGCACATCTGAGAAAACTGCCATTCATTTTAACTGCATTAGGTAATCAGAGAGAATGTTATTCAAGTTATATCTTTGAGGGAAGCTTAATTTTAGCAAGAAATGCCTTATGGTTTTAAGGGTTTTGCTTTTGAATTTGTTTAGGGACTTACAAAGAACTATTATTTTTTTGGGTAATTTCGGCAAAAAACAGCTTTACTTTTGATAATTTAGTATCAATGTTTTGCAGATAATTGTTCCCGCCCCTCTTGACGGGGGGAGGAACTATATACTCAAATGGGTTTTTTTTGTTCAGTCAATTTTGGCCGATCGATATATTCACCGTACAGAGTTGAGACTGGTCTGATTAGAAAGCTCGTCCAGCGTAGAATATGGAATTAAAAAGATTTCTTAATTTTCGTTTTTTACAGGGAATTATCGAGTCTTAAACTTTTGAGAAAATAGATTGAAATCCGTTGACTTTATTCACTTTTTCGGAATTTTTGATTAAAATATCGTCAATTTTGCTAAAATTTGTTATATTTTTGTGCGAAAGTGTTGTTTATTTTATTTTTAAATATAAAAATCATTGTCAACTGTTTTTATTTAATTTTTTAAATGAAAAATTCAGGCTAGATATTTCAAAATTAAGATTTTCATCAAAAACAGCACGAAATAAGTTTTTTTAATCCCCTTTGAAAAAATTTACAGGAATTACAAACCCAGACCACCATAACGCAATCTTTGTGGACTCAAAAGATGGCCATTTTTACTTCAACTTCCGTTGATAGTGCTCTGTAATAAACTTTAATATTTTTTGCTAACTTTACTCATTGATTATCAAAAACGCAGCATTTGTTTTTGATTTTTTAACTATAAAATTATCCATATTTATAAAATTTGAATAAATAAGTGTTTCTAATGGACGAACAACTTTAGCAGGGCTAGTTTTAGACCAATCGTGGACTTAAAATACAAAAATATTTCGGATTGTAATCAGTCGGTCTTTTTTTAAACTAAATTTTTCGATCATTTTTTATATTAATTAAAGAAGAGAGCATTTCAAATCAAAACTCACTAATGACAGGTCGAATTGACTTTGTAAGTAGTTCCAATTTAATGCATCGTTTTTTACTAGAAAACATACGGTCGTCTCGAAATTTAAAATTGTTTGACTTTTAAAAAATTAATGGTTTAATAAATTTTGCCTACTTTTTTCTTAATTAAGTCATATTGTAGCTTAGTGCCAGCAAAAAAATGCCTTTTCATTAAACTGATTTGAAATTTGACCTCTTTTGCGGTTTTACGCCTTAAGTCATGGTTTTCTGGCTTTGATATTACTAGATTTCAATTTTTTTTTTTTAGGTACTTGCCCATTTTTCACGTTTTCTAGTTTTGTCACTTTATCACGTTATTGACAGTTTTTATATCACATTGTTGGCATTCCATAATATAGCAAAATTGTTAATATTAAAATCTCCAAATATAAAGATTATGGTTTTAACTGCTTCGACACTACTTTCTCGAAGAATTTAATTGAATTTTTTAACTGTCATTTGAACTGTCGTTTTCGTTTGTCTTTTTACTCTCTTGAAATTTCCTGAACAATGACCCAGATCCATTGGTTTTTAACGAAAAATTATATGAGGTAATGTTCTGATGATAGTAGATAGCTGATGCCTTTCATGAAATTGAAAACAACTTTTTTCCAAAATAAAAAAAAACACTTTTCAATTTCGCAATTTAGATCCTTTTCTGCCTGTTTATTACATAGTCTCGTTAATTACAAGCCTAATGTGACATTATTGTTGTCATGGGAAAGCGTCAAAAAGGATTGGTGTCATAAAACCTAATGTTTCTGAATGATTTGTTATGACATTACTGAACTCGACACGGGTTTTTCACAAAAAAATTAAATTAATTTTTGATTTTGTCATATCTGTCATTCTCTTTGTTGACATAAGACATATTCTGGATAACTGCAAGCCTCAAGGGCTTCCTTTGAAAAAAAACAGTCAAATTTAATTATTTTCTTTTGTAATTAACGGCTTTCATGACTTTGGAAATAATTATTTTCCGAAAAAAAACAAGTATTACAAAATTTGGCCTTTTTCCTGTTTGTCGACTTGTTACCTAATTTCAACAACGAGAGTTCTCATATTACGTTATTGGTGTTCAGTGAAGGTGCAATCGAACATATTTTGAGGGCCAAAGTATGGCTTGAGGGCTTCAAAAGCGTTTTCTGGCAAGTTTAAATTTACTTTTTGTTGGTTGTCTCTTTGCTGTTCTTTTTGCAACCTCATAAAATATTGATTACCGACAGTTTTCAATTCCCTTCCATAGAAGCATTGTTATTTATAAATCTATGGGATATCTTTGTTGATTTCTATTGGTTCTCATTACTTTGACAGAAATTGTTTTTAAAGCAAAATAATCAAATTTTTTAACTTTACTATTTTTGCCGAGCCTTATTGTGGACCGGTCCCATATCTTTTCTAGTGAGTTACAAGATATTTTGTTTAGTTTCAGTTTTATTTGAGGCTATTTTGACATCGTTATTAAGTTATGTTTTTTAAAATGGACATAGAGTTTTTGATGTAATTAATGTTTGTTGTTGCTGTTTGATTTTGCTGTTCGTCTTGACTCGCTTTCTTAATATTGGCATATCGCATCAATCTAATGCATCATTTCTACGCCACTGAATTGTATGCTTTGGAGGCTATCTTTCCGTTCATACACAATTTTTTTGAGAAATACTTGATATTTGGGGTTTTTCTATCTGTTCCTCATTTGGTAGACAATTATGCCAAAATTGTGGATGAGCGGGGTCGGAACCTTATTTGCGATTGCACATTACCGACCTTCCTTGTTTTTTTAAAGGTTGAGTTCAGGTATGGTTTCAGCTCGAAACCTAAATTTGCAATTATTAGTTAGGATTTATAATGCACTGCATGTTTTTTATGAAATCCATTACCATTTTTTCTCACAACCATTTTGCTTTAACTCACTTATCATTAAATCCCACCAATTGACGTGTTTTATTACACACAAAATAATACAAAAATCTAGTTACTCAATGTATCATTATTTCATCAATATTAATCAGGAGTAGGGTACCGTAGTAAGTCAATACTGAATCACTAGATTTAAAAAGTAAATCGCTCAACTCAGTACTAAAACATAGCATACGAATTGTGTTTTAACTCACAAATCTTCGCAGATTAAACTCATGATAAAAATTTAAAATTAATTTTCTACTGTCAATAGAACTCTTTGAAAAGAGAACTTATGTTTTGAAAATTTAAATTGGAATTTCGAGCGACAATGTGCTATTTTAGTAAATCTAGGGTTCGCAGGCAAAAACTGGGGAAAAACATGTAAAATAGCCGTAAGATAAGTTGCACGTCACTGCTCAGAACCGAACCAGTCCGGTAACTGACAATATTAAAGTAACATTAAATCTGCATAAGCTCAAGATATCATTATTCTTTTATGATTATTTTACTTTTATGCATGTGTTTCAGTTTGTTAAGAGTTTTAAATTGCTTATATACTGATGCTTTATTAACTGATTAACCCAAATTGCACTCCTCTCCATCTATCCCTTCTCTTTCTCCCACCCCTTTACCCTATACGCCCATTAAATGATGTATGTACCCATTTGTTATATAGCCACGGGTCATGAATTGGTCGAGAGAACCCCCCCCCCCCCACCCCACCCACTTTCATGTAGATTGGGCTGCTGTGAGGGAAGTCCAACACCTCAGAGATGTCAAATACGAAAACAAACGTCGACTTCAAGTTATTGGGAGCAACCAAAAACTTCTAACAAACAAAAACTGACCATTTTGCTCATGTTTGTGGTGTGTGTTTATACAAAAACCATACACTTTTGTCTTTTAAAATGGTATTTTACCAAAAATCCAAGGTATTGCATTTTCCCGGATCATTGATATCTTAGAATGTTTTGTTGAGAGAATCGACAGGCTAATTTTTTCCAACTGGCCGGAAGTAACCAAGAATGCAACTGTACTCTGGCCAGAAGTCTTTCAGTCGAAGATATTTTTACTGACGAGTTTTCTTGACAATATAAGAGGTGGCAAGATCAAAGTAAATGTACAGCATTGAAACATCATGGTTCAGTACTGACTTACCATGGTACCTTACTCCGGGAATGAATGTTAAAAAATTGAGTATTTTCAATAAAAGTAATTGAAAATGAGTTTCTAAGAAGCGGACGCCACTAATTTTTTGTTAATCTTTCCAGAAGTGTTTCGTGTGAATTCTGTTTTCAATTATAGATTTTGAAGGCAACAAAAATTGTCAGTTTTTAATTCAAGAGTCATAATAAGTTATCTACCAGGCTAATAACATTGAAAGTCGCGACAATTTTGTGACCATTATCCTGAAGGGCGAAAATACAATAATCCTTTGGTTGTTTGTCTCAATAATCGCAGTCTAAAGAAAATGAAAAAATCAATGACTTCTTAAGAAAGCATTTAATGACCTATGTTATTAAAAATTATTTTAAGTCTGCAGGACCAAATTAGGTATCTATACATTTTACATAAAGTCATGGTCCATCAAGATTTTGCAGACGTGAATTTCAGATTGTTATAAAGTTCATTTGAGACGTTGAAGCTTATACGTTTTGTTGACTTTCATTAAAATATTTTGCAGTTTTGTAGAAATCTCAAATCATGAGATTTATTCTTAACAAAAAATTCAGGTTTAGTCGCGAGAAAAAGTCTAACAACTGCAACAAAAATCAAAAATTTTGATTAACTGTGGCTAAACTAATTGCTGCAAGCTAAACAAATTGTTTTTGCCAAGCTTTGTTTTTCAACTTATGAATCTGATTTAAAATTTCTGTACTAAATTATTAAAAATTCGAAAACAATGAAGTAATCTATTTGCAAACGCTCAATTGGGAGAATAACAACTGCTGTGCATATTGATTACGTTTCTGACTACGTTATTGATTACTATATTGACAACACAAAAGATTTTTAAACTCCATCAAGCTTTGGCGTACGGCAAAATATGGGAAGCTCACTGAGGGAAGCATTACGACACGACGCAGAGGTATGCCCAAATCGTCAGATATGCCCAATGCGTGTATCTCGTGTTCGTTTTTTTTTTCTATGTTAAAACATTGAAAGTGGAACAATATTCCGGAAAATAGCTACTTTAGCAGAAACCAGCAAAATGGAAGAGAAATTAGAATCCCGTGTTCGCAAAAGTGTCCTAATCCTAGCCGCGAAATACAAGTACAAACTTTATAACCTATTTTTCGCACAGTTTGTA
The DNA here is from genome assembly GCF_964194025.1 of Convolutriloba macropyga. Taxonomy (NCBI): domain Eukaryota; kingdom Metazoa; phylum Xenacoelomorpha; order Acoela; family Convolutidae; genus Convolutriloba; species Convolutriloba macropyga. Next base: position 67,200,041 of record NC_134468.1, read on the forward strand.
TCACGCATCTGCTCCATTTATGTATCGATTTTTCGCACGCAATGTAGCTCGATTTCACAAATAATCCGCAATTAAGCCTAAGTTAATTAATACTTATTTAATGAAGCCTAACTTATTACCACTAGGAGTACTTTATTACTACTTTATTAATACATATAGTACTTTATTACTACTTATTACTACTTATTAGTACCATTTATTACTACTTATTAAAATCGGCCAGTCCCTTATTGATATACGAAGCCTTTGATGTGCGAGAGATTTTTCGGGAAAAATCAGTTTTTGTAGTTGCATGTATTTAGATCAGTTTAAAACTTTCAAAGCTTCAATTAAATCGTTATTAAAGTTCTTATTGCATGCTCAAAATGTGCGCAAATAATAGACAGTTGATTGAGCGGAAACGTGCTACAAGACTTGTAACCTACTTTTCGTTCCGAATTTTCTTTTATTTCGCAAAATTGGAGGAACCCCTTTTGCGAAAAGTAAGATACAAAGGATATCATTGTATGTATCTAATTTTCGAGCCAATTTTACTAAGACGGAAGTTTTGGGGTATTCTTCTGCGTCGTATTGCATGGAAAATTACAAAAAGTATGTACTTCTATTCAAGTCCTGACAATTTAATTTAGTATAATTGTAATTGAATTAATTGCTCGTTTTAATTCTCTGGGTATGGAGATTTTGTTGTTCGATTAATATTGTCAATAAATTCAATTATGATAATGAAAACAATAAAAAAATGAAACAGTTAAGAACGGCAAAACCATTTTTACCAACGTTTCCCGCTAAGATTTAAATGAAATCAAGAACAATCCCGAAAAAACCAAAATTTCTCTTGTTTTTTTCCTAGCTTTTAGTAGAAGCCAACACAAAAAGACCTTTAATACTGAAAGTTGACACGGTAATTTATCTGCTTGTAAACATTTGACTATAGGACTTTAAAAGATCTCTGCTTGGCAATCTATAGCATTGCAAGGTTATAGTACTGGTTAGGAACAAAAATGAAAAATGTTTCAGCGCTGAGGATGTTATGGACTTCAGCCCCGTTCATAATATTGATTTTTATTATATAGTGTTTAACAATAATGGTCAGTTGCACAGTTTTGGCAGTGATCAAAAGAAACTGCCAATGTTTCCTTGCATTAAATCATATCTAAGAATTTCTGTAATGATTTCAAAATCAAATATGCGCTATTGCGTAACAAAAACTCTAACTTTTATGTTACTTTCCAATTTTTTAATCACAGATTTTTGTTTCAGAGGTGATAACAAGTTCCTTGAAATGTTATCAGATTATAGGCGTTTCTGAAAACAAAAAACGTCTATATGCGGTAAAATACGTCCACAGCATTAGCATAACATACTTGATCTTTCTTCTCAGCTAAAAACACTTTGATTTCTTCAGTAGCTTATTTTCGTGATTTGGATAAAAAATGTGCAACTGACAATTATTGTGAAACACTATATGCTGAAAATCAGTATTATGAACGGGGCTGAAGTCCATAACACCCTCAGCGCTGAAACATAGTTTTTCATTTTTGTTCTTTTAACCTAACCAGTACTATAACCTTGCAATGTTATAGATTGCCAAGCAGAAATCCTTTAATTTTAGTCCAATGCTCAATACAAATGAAGCCTGGTATCATAACCTGTGCATTAAAAGGAGCAATTTGAGTTTGATTAAAAAACTTTGTAAGCCTTTCTAAAAACGTTTTCTTGTCATCTCTAGGGCGCAATGTGTTAGGATCGACTAAATACAAATAATAGTACTAATTATAGCCGAGTCAAACTCGAAACGGAGGGGCCGGGTAAAGGGTACATTTGTACAATAACTTTGTTGAAAAATTAAAAAATCACAATTTCCGTCAATTTAGGTTGGTAATGGTTTGTCTTCCTTTCGTGGCGTATTGGTTATTAAACAACATAAAATGAGCAAAGATTCAGATACACCATTCAAAACGAAAAAAGAATTAAGTTTTTCAGGGTTTAGGGAGAATCACTACAAAAAATTTATAAAGCATCCATTGGATTTTTGTTGAGGAGAGAAATTTAATCTACAAGCATCGGGTTAAATTTTTCTCTTCAAAACAGATATAATTTACAAATACTATTTAAAATCAAAAGCATTATCAAATGCTACATTAGATATGTTTACTGGCGCTTAATTGTTTTTTCTTGTATTAATAACCACCTATGAGTACCTAGTACTGCAGATTTAAGAGCCTGGTGGACTCCACTCCTTTTTAAGTTTTCTGGAAAGTTTTATCGATGAACCAACTACTTCCTATTGCAAGGATATTACAAAACAAATCTGTAATAGTACTAGCAGGATTTGGCTTCAAAATACAATTTTCAGTGAGCCAATTGCAATTTTGAACTTAAACAAGGATGATCGTTTTATGCGTTTGCACATGATGTTCCGACCCCAGCTCATCTACATTTCTGACTTAATTGTCAACCTAATGATGAGATAACCAACAATAGATGTTTGAATTTTTAAAAAATGTAACAAAACCGAACTATTAAAGGAGTTGCATAATACAATGCCTTAATACAGCGCTCAGAAGATCTGCCATTAGAAAGGCTACGAGAAAAAAAATCAGAATAAGCAAAAACAAAATTTTCATCAGCGAATATGCTAGAGGAAGAGAAAAAGAAACACAAACATTGACAACTCACAAGAATTTAAGAATTTTATGAAAACGCATATTGTCCAACAAACGAAACATCAGTTACGACATATTTTTTGAATTTCAAAAAATTGGATGGAACCTCTCAAGGATGAGAATAAATTACGAAAAGGATGAGAATAAGTTGACGAAAAGAATAAAAACTGAAAAGTATAAAACATCTTTGAGAACGAACAATATTGTAAACTTTACTACTAATCACAAAAAACTGACTGCCTCGGCAATATAAATTATTCAATCCTCAATTAGAAGCCTATGCGACCAGTCATTTTACAACTACATGAAGAATTTAAAAAAAATCAAACAGCAAAATCAAAAAAATGGAGCGAGGAAAAGTGTCGAAGCCAAGAAACGGAAACAATTTGTCGGTAAATTTTTTTAAAATCTCATATAGATTTTTAGCAGCGAAGGGGTTCTTCTTTTTTTAACAACTTGACTTCAAAAAATCAACAAGTATGAACAAAAACAATAAAACCACGACTTTTTTGAGAAAACCCGTTATATCAACGCCGTAAAATTCAATATTTTAAACGGCGGTTAAAAAATACGCTAAGTTATGCCTTAATGAAAAAAGGTTTGTCAATCATAAGTCATTATCGGGACATCACAATAAGTCTAATGACAATGAAAACAACAACAAAAACATGCAAAAGCCAAAAATTCAGTAGAAAGGTGCGAGAAGAAGTTGTCGAAGCCATTTAAACCATAAGCGTTTCTCTAAACACTTCATATATGATCGTTTGAATGTTTTTTTAAGCCAATGAGAACTACTAAATATATTAGGATAATGAGATAAGATTTCAAAAGGAACCAAAATTACAAAATCCGAAAATTTTTTTGAAAGTATAAAAACTCGTGGCATTGAAGTCATAAAACCTTTAGTTAGCAGATAAAACCATCTACCAAGTTTATATTCAATGCAAAAAAAAGGAGGGGCATCCTGTCAATACTAGACAAACTTACAGTTCATCTAAATAATTTCAAAAAAGGTTAATCTCCAAAAGTTTTTTTTAACTGTTAACAGCCACTAAACTCGAAAGCTCCCAACGGAATTCAGAAAAAGCGCCATGCGCCTCAAAAAAAAGATAGAGATGTGCGTTTTTTTAGGTCATCAATACGACATCAAACTAAGTCTTATGATTATGAAAGCAACAACCAAACATTCAAAAACCAAAAGTTCAGTAGGAAAATGCAAGAAAGTGTCGAAGCCATTTAAATCCTAAATTTTTCTCCAAAAAATTTACTCATGATCCATTGAACGCCTTCTCTAAGTCACTGAGAATTGTCAATATAAGGATAAGGTGATGAAAGTTCAAAGAAAACCAAAATTATAAAGAAAAACATACAAAAATTTAAAAAAATTATGAAAACTTGAGGCATCATAAAACCTGTTGTTAGAAGATAAAACCGCTAGCTACATTTATTTTAGTTGCGGTAAAAAAAAGAGGTCCTGTCATTGCTGATACTGACTTACAGCTCACAAAAATAAATTTAGGAATAGTTGATGTCCAAAAAACTTCTGAAAAATTATGTTTAAAACTCTCAACAGCAAAGAGCTTTCAGCGGAAGTAAAGATAAAGTTATGCCTCAATGGGAAGACGAGGATGTTTGCTATCAATATGTCATCAATAAAAGATCATATTAAGTCCTATGTTTATGAAAACGATGTTAAATAGCGGCAAAAGCCCCAAAAATTGAGCAGAAAATTGAGAAGAAAGTATCGAACCCATTCAAACAATATACTTTTCTCTGACAACTTTATCGATGATCCATTGGACGTATTTATCAGGCCAATGGGAACTGCCAATACGAAAATAATGAGATTAGACTTCAAAAAGAGCCAAAATTACAACAAAAGCTGATGTTTTTTTTTGAAATTACGAAAAATCTTGTTATCATAAATCCAATAGTTAGCAGATAAAATCGCTTACCAGATTAGTTTTGATTGCAGTAAAATTGATGGGGTTCATGTCTCCTGTAATTATTGAAACTGACTTACTTTTCATTACAATAACTTTAATATTGTTTTATGTTAAAAAAAAGTGTTCGAATTTTTTTTAAGTCTTGACAGCTATTACCTGTCCACTCAAAGCTTTATAAAAATTTGCATTATGCAATTTAGAAAACCAATTGCACTTTTAGTTAGCAGGTACATGCCATAGGACTCCCAGAATTTAGTTATATCTCAAAAAGGAAATAAGAATTTCATTAAATTTTCGAAAACTCAGAGTCGAAGACAAAAAAAACATGACCGTTTCCTTTAAGTTGAACTTTTTGTTCATTGAGTATCATGTGACTGTAAATAAAATTTTTCATTAGAGGAACCACTATATGAAAACCAATAGTCTCTAAGTGACTTGAAAACAATAAAAAACAGGAAAAGTAAAAAATAGTTTAAGAAAACAGCTCTCAAATTGAATTCGAGTTTTTTATAGAAAACTTTCTCACTAGACCAGAACTAGCCTTTTTGTCGATCTATTGGTAAAACAAAATTTCTTCATTTTGTAACGTAAAATGTAATTATGAAATCACATATTTATAGAAATGCCTCAATTTGAACAAAAATTACGCTAAAAGTGAAAAAGATCATTCAAATATCACGTGTTCACACAAAAATTTGAACCTCGATAACTCCTCGAAAAAAAAACGAAATTTAAAAAATCTTTTTAATTTCGAATTCTACGCTGGATGGTCTTTTTAATGATACAACTCACATTTCTCTACGATGAATATATCGATCGGCCAAAATTGTCTGAACAAAAAAACCCATTTGAGTTTATAGTTTCTCCCCCCACAAGTGGGGTCGGAACAATTATTTTTGTTTGTTTCAATCTAAATTTGCTCCTATCAATATCAGAGGCTAGAAATAACTTTTTCCAGAAAATATGGAGTTCCAGAAAAAGTTCCAGAAAAGATAAATTTACATCAAATAGTCCTTTTTGTTTTCATAATTTTCTCACGTTTTTTGCCCAAAGTTTTTTTCTCACTTTATCTATCACAAAGGTGTCCCGACATTAACTTCGTTCACTTCTCTTTTGAAATTATAAATATTGATAAAAAGAAATACAACTAACTATGTGTTTCTCGCTCTGCAGTGAGCAATCATATTAAGCTGCAAAGTGCACACTTTTATTGTGGCTAATCCGAAAAAAAACGAGGCAGCTTTTAACGAGTTATCTGAATGATTCGCAATAGTGATTTTGTACTTGAAACAAATTTATCAATTTCACAGGGTAAATTATTCATGAAGCATCGATCAAAAAGTATTACTTTAGCAAATAAAAATACAACAAAAATTGGGCTAAATGGATTTAAAAACGACTAAAAACGGTTATCTACATGCGCTATTCTCTCTAAAAGTACTCCTCAAGGTCGAAAAGTAATTCACTGATCAGAAGGCGTGATCGAAAAACTTCTCTCGCTCAGAAGAAATAGTTCACACAACAACTTTACTCATTTTCGATTTTAGTTCGAAATGCCATTTGAACAAATAGTACTTCCGGCAAAAAACATAGGCGGAAGAACATACTAAGTTATCTTGTTGAATTACTCCTGGAAAACTATTGTGTTGCTACAAAATCAGTTTTTCCGCTTCAAAAGCAGATGCATTATCCATCTGGTCAACTACCAACAAAAATTGAGTGCGGATTTTATGGATAAAATTAGAAATTAGCATAAGAGCTTTTTGGTCGGGCCGGTGATTTTGATTTCTCCCGTTTCACACTTGCGCTTCTAGCAGTTTTAGGCCGCCTTGTAAATTCAACACCAGTTGTATCACCCATAAAAAGTAACTTATCCATCGACACCGCAGTCTCTAACCCGCTATCAAAAACATCTTCTGTATATTCTAATCTAGTTTGATGAACTCCCGCGCAAAGTTGAGCATGTTCTTCCTCGCGTGACGTCAGAGGTGCTGATAAAGGTCTAGAATATTCTTCACGTGTTACGCCGTCTAGCGACAGATTGGAAACATTTACTTGAACGCCAGCTTTTACTCGAGCTCCGACTAAAGTGGCCATAGTTTCAGCAGCGCTGAAGCTTTTGTCCCGAATTGAACTGGACTGCAACGCTCGTGCTTCGAATAGCTGATTGCATTTTTCATTGTATCGTCTTTTTAGTTCTGTGTTTTCGCTCATCATACCTTCAGCTCTCATCCAGAACTTCTCCTCCACTTGTTCAACTTTCTTGGCAAAATTTGCCTCGAAATCTGCTATTTGAAATTTTAAATCCCTGAAACAGGTAGATTACGTCAGGTTTTTTTTTAAAAAAAACTTTCTATAACTAAAAACCAGTTGGTTTCAAATTTCGGCAGAATGCTATGCTATTTTGTCTGTAAAGCTCTACAAAAAATGTGCTAAAAAACAAAGCCAAGTTTTTGGAGTGCTTCGCCCAGTCATAATGTTTCCCGGACCTTCGGGTTAAACGATCTCAGCGCTGAATCATAAAATTTCAAGTCTGTGATTTTACTCTGAGCAGTACTATGTTCATGTCATTTTTTACACTGATCATAGTAAAAATTCAGAACAAAAAAAGCTACTCTGAATTTAGTCTGAATTCAATCTGCACAGGTCATTTTTACATTCTGCTCAGTCTGAATTTATGCTGAAAATTCTATTTATATTCTGAGAAATAGTCTGAACCTATGCTGAAAAAGCTATTTATATTCTGAGAATTAGTCCATTTACGGGTACCTACGACTGAGAAATAGTCCATTTACGGGTACCTACGGCTGAGAAATAGTCCATTTACGGGTACCTACGGCTGAGAAATAGTCCATGTACGGGTACCTACGGCTGAGAAATCGTCCATGTACGGGTACCTACGGCTGAGAAATAGTCCATGTACGGGTACCTACGGCTGAGGTGCAGTCCATGTACGAGTACCTTCAGCTGAAGGAAGGCCCAAAGAAACGGACCTTCGCCTGAAGTGCAATCCAGAGGACCACACCTGCGGCGGAAGGACCGTCCGATGAACACAGCCTTCAACTGAAGAGCAATCCCATGGACTGCACCTGCGTCTGAATTTGAAACATGGAAATTGATTTGATTTGAATTGATTGGAAAGTGAATGAAGCTAATCAAAGGAATTAAATAAATTATAATAGAGTTTAAGAGAGTTTCTTGTTTAAGTTTTTTGGTTTGTTAATGCAGTTCGAGTAGCTCAGTCATGGCTCACATCCGACTCACTGTAAGCTCACATTGAAGACACCTGAAGCAATGACAGCTCCTCTCACAGCAATGACAGCTCCTCTGACAGCTCCAATGACATATGCTCCAAGCACATAAAACATTAAAGAATAGTGTAAATAGTATTAATGTTAATCACTTTCAATTATTAACCTATATTATGTTACTTTTTTGTCTTTTTTGCTTAAATTCGGAACAAATCTCCTTTATTTAATGTGAGAGCAACAATTAGAAACATAAACCGACAAATGTCGGACGAATTGCTCTTGAACGAAAAGCGAGGCGATTTCATTCATACTCTTTAGTCTAGATCAATTTTTCTTTATGGGTGCAAAAATTCTTGAGCCCACCGGAATTTGAACCAGTAACTTCCCGATCCATGGTCACCCGCACGAACAACTGCGCTACTAGTAGATTAGTTTTTCTATGCTGCAACCAATTATATATTACCAACAAGCCTTACTTCTGAGCACTAAAGATCACTCAAAAATGATGAACGAAAGCGTGAAAAAGTCACTTGAGAACTCAAAGAGGGTTCTAGAACAAAAGCGCAAAATTGTCAAGCAAAAATTTTGCAAAAAAATAAAGACACACACGTTTACAATAATTGCTATGAACTGCGTTCAAGAGCAATTAAACATAGCCGACTAAACGTCGGAAACAATCTTACTTTTTATCAAGTTGAAGATCTGAAGAAACATTGACATCGTGACCCACTTTGATCAAATAAATATTATCAACCAGGGCACTGAAATAGAGTCCGCGAAGCAACATTTTCTGGAGTTTATCACACAAGGTAAAACAAGTCAGTCCAAGGCTTAGTTACACTTGTGATCCCCAGCGCTAGTGATCTTGCCTACTACTGAAATTAAAATGAAACCTAGTCCCTTGACAGACATACCTTGCTAAATTTGGCTACCTCCATCAGTCTCACGAGGAAAAATTCCACAAAAATAAATTTAATTACCAAACTTGCAATGACTGTTGATTTGAGTTTTTCATTTTTACCGCGATATCTTTTAGTTTCCCTTTACGCATTATCTGATTTTCACTATTAGGCAAGACCCACTGTTTTTTCTCATTAGAAACAACGCAACCAAAATTACATCGCAAAGCTAGGGGTGCTCACTTTTTTTTTATGCTGAGTGGAACTTATTGAACACGTTGCGATAGCGACAGTTGCATAACTTTCCGAAGAGATGACACGTTTACGCACAATGAAAACTACGAAATCTCTAAAAATCTCTCCCTTAACTTCTTGCTACTGATACCATAAAAGAGTAACATAATAAAATCACTTGCAGTTATGCAACTGTATCTGTTGTAAATTTTGGAACACTACAAATACGAAGCTCAAAGCAGTTTGCGACTAAAACTGTCAAGCATCAATTTGTATTCAAACTGAACGAAACAAAGATGCATTACATCGGCAATTTAGCTATCAATTACCATTTTGTAACAAATTCTTGGAACACGGATAAAATCAGTGCAGATATATGAAAGCATCCAACCGCGTATGGCGAGAAATGGTATTTTGGATTTTGACCAAAATCTTTGCGCTTGATGGTTCTTGGGCTTTTATAACGATAACCCAGTTTTTCACTCAAGTACGAATTGTTATGTTGAACAAGTTTTGGTGAGAGATCGTTCCGTCTCATGTGCCCTACAAATTTAACTCTTGAAGGCCAGACGCCATTTTCGAAAGCCAAATAATTCTTCAAAATGTTTTCAACGCTTTCAGATTTTGCGTCGTTATCACCCACAATAACCAGGATGTGAGTAAATTGAGATGCAAATTGCACCATGTTAAGAAGATCTTTGCTTCGTCTTCCCCCTACACCATCAAACTGCGCGCTAAAAACAACGACAAATATCTCAACAGAAAAAACAGAGCAAAATTAACAAAAATAGTGAAATTTACCGGAATTGCTTAAGCATGGGATCTTGCTCGAGGAAGGGCACGGAGTCCCTGAGATTAGAATCTCCAATTACCAGGAAACGATACTGAAACAGAAAACTCAAAAAATTAAAAAAACTGAACTTCAAAACAAATATTAAATTTTTGATGGTATTAAAGCAACCAATGGTAGCAGAAACAAGCCTTCTAAAGTTTCTGTTTGCGAAAAACTACAAAAATCACCCAAAAAGATTCTTACTAATAAGATACCAATTTTTTTTACCTTTAATGTATTTTGAAAAACTAGCTTTCGCTCACACCATTATCATTGTTTTTTTTTTCAAACATAGTTCATAACTCTTATTATTCATGCTACTTTGCGTTTATAGTTGCTATTTTATTGAAATTATCATTAATATAGATATCATTATTACAATTATTGCTATTTTTATTAGTTTTTTCTTCTGGTCTTAATTTTTTACTTTTTACACGCGTGTCACTAAAATTACTATTAATTTCTTCATTATTAATTTTATTATCATTGATAATGTTAATTTTACTAATATTATTGTTATTAATTTTATAAAAACTTAAATTATTATTACTAATATTATAATAAATAATATAATCATTATGATTATTATAATATTTTTAATACGACTATTTTTAATATTATCATTATTATACTTAGTATTATTACTCATACTTAAGTGGTTCAAGTACACTATTGGCTATATAACTAGGATGCAACAGGGGGACAAAGGAACTTTCTACTTCATAAAGACCAGTTATCACCGGTACTTCCAAATTAACCTAATTTGAAACTTAAAAAAACACTATTGTCATAAAACTTTAAGAGTGTTCAAAACTAGCACAGAGTTTTATCATGTAGACAGGTTTAAGTTCTGTTGAAAAAGTTTCACGGTTGTCTCTGAAACAGAATACTTTCTTTAAAATTTCAACTGGAATAAGGTTTTCTTTCTGAGTTTCAATAACGCGGAAAATGAACCCATTTACAGGCCCAAGTTGCTCTTTAACGTCGTATATACGGATGCTGGCCTGAATTTGATCATAAAACGGTGGACCTGGGATTTTTACGAAATACTGAATTTCTCCAAAGTTTTCAGTCTCATCGATCCAATATACATAGCAGTTGCCTCGTTTTGACCGTTTGTAAGAAATTGAATCAAAATAACGATCGCAAATGGTCAATCGATTGAAGAAACTTGCATCTCTATAATGACTTCTGGCTATTCGCAAATCTTCGGTTTCTAGCATTTGATCGGAAAATTGCGAGTCAGAATTTTGAAGTCCGGAAAGACTGTTGAACAGTTTTTTGAGATTGCGGTTACTAAGATCGGCATGTGCTAATTTGTGTTTCTGTAACAACCGACGGCATATCACTTCACATTCCGAATTAGCTCCAGTAAACACTTCGCCTAAAGTTCGATTTGCAGCCTCAAAGCTCACGGCTGAGTAGCACGACAAGGGTCCAAACCTCCTCACTTGATCAACAAAATGTCTAATGCAATGGACGTTGATAGTCTCGATTCTTTCATCTCCTTGGTGCATTTCCACTATCTGCCGACAAAACTCCGTTAACAGGTATTCTGCTTTATTTACTTTTTCTTCTGAAGAGCATTCGAGCAGGAGACGCACGCCGTAAACAAGATTGTAGAGATGAGATAGCAGCTTCCGAGGGAGAACACTGAGAAAAACTATAGGGCTGACATAAAAAAGCCAATTGAAGTTCTCGTTGGCTTTGAACTGTCCCATTTCTCCTAGTGGACGAATTTTTCGCGAATAAGCTATCATCTCCCTAGGACAGCGTAATGCGGAAACCACTTGATCAATTTGAAGTTTTTGGTCGTTGTTTAGTGCCTTTACGCAAACTTTCAATGTTTCAGGGAATACGGCTAACAAGACACAATGCATGTAGTCGATGGGTGCCGTGAGCGGAAGCCCATCAACCAAGCGTGCGAATGCGCTCCTTCCTTTTACGCCAACCACATTTTTTGTCTCAGACGTTAGGTTGTCAGCAAAAAATATAAAGGGATCGTTTACAGCGGGCTCTCGTATTTGCCCCACGTCTTTAAACGGGTAGTATGAATGCGTACGCCCTATTGTCAATCCTTCGACGGTACAATAGTGGCATCCAAAGAAGCCATTGAATTTTAACATGTTAAGAACATGTGATTTCGCACCTAGGTCGCACACCATCAGTTTGACATAGAAGGTAACCTCAAAGGTAAGATTTGAGCCGATATTTAAAGTAGAAGACGTCAGTAGCTCAGCGCGAAGTTCAGGAACAACTTCTGTCCAATCAGGTACTTTGGAGCCAATATACAGGGCAGCCAGAACCACATTTTTTTGCGCCATCCTCAATTTGGGCGGTAGATCAGCAATTTGGAGCCAGATTGGCCATAAGTCTTTTTTAAACGTTGATTTTTTAATATTCACGCCGTCCGTGAAAACCGTCAAGCTAATTAAAACGCTATTATTTTTAATGACAACAGGCTGCAGAAAATCTACATTAAAATCACTGCAAGGATTTCGGCTTTTGTATTCGGAAAAATTCAAAATATGAGTAAAATTTTTAAGTAAGATATCTCGAAGTTGAAATTTGAAATTCAAAACGCACAAATTTCGATCGGAACTCTTTTTAAAAGTTCGCACGTGATCATTAAAGTTCTGTTTGATACCCTGAAGAAAAGCATAACCCGACGGAAAACTATTTTCGACTGGCAACATTTCTTTCATAATTGAATGGAGACTGTTTGAAGCTTCGTCGGAAAGACTGAACCGTGAACAAAACAATTCTACTAGAGTAGACGCATCGCTAACTTTTATTTCGCTACCACAGAATAACGTAAGATTTCTATCCTCTGTAAAATTTTCTGTCTCAGCAACTTTGCGCGTTGTTAACGAAGACACCGAAAAGCACAAATCTCCTTGTTCTATATTTCGCAGAGGGGATGATACTCTTTCGTTATCAGCAGGTACATCATCAGAGGTTGCTGACTCCCCAGCAATTGATGATGACTCCGTAAAACTGTCTGAGAGTGAATCGTCGGTGTCCCCAAATTCATCGTCTTGTGAAGAGTTTTCGGACAAAAAGCCGTTGTCTGGATCTTCCGCTGGTGAAGTTTGTGGCAACTGTGTAGGCTCTTGTGAAGTTTGAGGCTCGGAACAAAAAAAATCGGGTGTTGTGCAGAGTTCATTAAACGCTTCAACTTGTCGAAGACCCCTCAATCGTTTTTTGTTAACTGATGACGGAATAACTTGCAATGGCTCTACCGTCGCTTCATCCAGAGCTTCTGCCGCGGTTTCTTTAATTTCACAATTCAATAAAATGTTAAAAACCTCAATTTCACTATTCCGCTGTCACCCGTGAAGTCGTACTCTGCATTCGGAGAGCAATCAGAATTGACAAATCGCAATGGACCAAGAAGTATTAACGTTTCACCTGTTCTTTGTGATGACATTACTGACAAATTAGAAATTGCGCCTTCAGGCACAGGTTTAATGAAGCCAATGGCATTCGAATTTAGGACGGTTTGCGGCCTAATAATTTCCAAACCAGTATACAATAAGCAATATCCTCCAAACTTATCATGAGATATTTTGAACGACGGCTGTAGACTTTGGTATGAATCACAAATTGCTTCAAAAACTCTTTTCCAGACATCATCACGATTAATCTTATTTTTGAAGGTTTTCTCATTCATTTTAATGACTGTTTTCATTGTTGGGCGATCATGGCTGTCAATTAATCGTTCCACGGCGAACAAGTCACATTGTGCAATAATAGACCATTCCACTTTTTTAAACATTGCTTCTATAAAAATTTAATTGTCAAAAATTGATGGCCAGATAAAAATACATGAAATTAGAGAAAAACTCCTCAAGTCCTCCAACTTATCTCAATAAGCACAGAGATGAGAACAGCGCTTAAAACATTAATTCTGCGGAAGAAAAATGCAGTCAAGTCCTCCCAACTTGACAGTCTGCGACTTATTTATCAGATTGTTCCTCATTTAGCAAATAAACTACTCAATTCCTCACATTTGACTCAATAGGCACAGAGATGAGAACAGCGCTTAAAATAATAATTCTGCGGAAGAAATTTGCAGTCAAGTTCTCCCAACTTGACAGTCTGCGACTTATAATTATGAGATTGTTCCTCATTTAGAAATTAACCTACTCAAGTCCTCACATTTGACTCAATAGGCACAGAGATGAGAACAGCGCTTAGAATAATTCTGCGGAAGAAAAATGCAGTCAAGTCCTCCCAACTTGACAGTCTGCGACTTATATTTATGAGACTGTTCCTCATTTAGAAAATAACCTACTCAAGTCCTCACATTTGACTCAATAGGCACAGAGATGAGAAGAGCGCTTAAAATAATTCTGCGGTAGAAAAATGCAGTCAAGTTCTCCCAACTTAAAAGTTTGCGACTTATATTTATGAGATTGTTCCTCATTTAGAAAATAAACTACTCAAGTCCTCACATTTGACTCAATAGGCACAGAGATGAGAACAGCGCTTAAAATAATAATTCTGCTGAAGAAAAATGCAGTCAAGTCCTCCCAACTTGACACTCTGCGACTTATTTATCAGATTGTTCCTCATTTAGAAAATAAACTACTCACGTCCTCACATTTGACTCAATAGGCACAGAGATGAGAACAGCGCTTAAAATATTAATTCTGCGGAGGAAAAGTGCAGTCAAGTCATCTCAACTTGACAGTCTGCGACTTCTAACTATGAGACTGTTCCTCATTTAGAAACAAAAATACTCAAGTCCTCACATTTGACTCAATAGGCACAGAGATGAGAACAGCGCTTAAAATAATTCTGCGGAAGAAAAATGCAGTCAAGTCCTCCCAACTTGACAGTTTGCGACTTATATTTATGAGATTGTTCCTCATTTAGAAAATAACCTACTCAAGTCTTCACATTTGACTCAATAGGCACAGAGATGAGAACAGCGCTTAAAACAATTCTTCGGAAGAAAAATGCAGTCAAGTCCTCCCAACTTGACAGTCTGCGACTTATATTTATGAGATTGTTCCTCATTTAGAAAATAAACTACTCAAGTACTCACATTTGACTCAATAGGCAAAGAGATGAGAACAGCGCTTAAAATATTTATTTTGCGGCAGAAAAATGCAGTCAAGTCCTCCCAACTTGACAGTCTGAGACTTATATTTATGAGATTGTTCCTCATTTAGAAAATAACCTACTCAATTCCTCACATTTGACTCAATAGGCACAGAGATGAGAACAGCGCTTAGAATAATTCTGCGGAAGAAAAATGCAGTCAAGTCCTCCCAACTTGACAGTCTGCGACTTATATTTATGAGACTGTTCCTCATTTAGAAAATAACCTACTCAAGTCCTCAAATTTGACTCAATAGGCACAGAGATGAGAACAGCGCTTAAAATAATTCTGCGGAAGAAAAATGCAGTCAAGTCCTCCCAACTTGACAGTCTGCGACTTATATTTATGAGATTGTTCCTCATTTAGAAAATAACCTACTCAAGTCCTCACATTTGACTCAATAGGCACAGAGATGAGAACAGCGCTTAAAATAATTCTGCGGAAGAAAAATCCAGTCAAGTCCTCCCAACTTGACAGTCTGCGACTTATATTTATGAGATTGTTCCTCATTTAGAAAATAACCTACTCAAGTCCTCACATTTGACTCAATAGGCACAGAGATGAGAACAGCGCTTAAAATAATTCTGCGGAAGAAAAATGCAGTCAAGTCCTCCCAACTTGACAGTCTGCGACTTATTTTTATGAGATTGTTCCTCATTTAGAAAATAAACTACTCAAGTCCTCACATTTGACTCAATAGGCACAGAGATGAGAACAGCGCTTAAAATATTAATTCTGCGGAAGAAAAATGCAGTCAAGTCCTCCCAACTTGACAGTGTGAGACTTATTTATCAGATTGTTCCTCATTTAGAAAATAAACTGCTCAAGTCCTCCAATTTGACTCAATAGGCACAGAGATGAGAACAGCGCTTAAAATAATTCTGCGGAAGAAAAATGCAGTCAAGTCCTCCCAACTTGACAGTTTGCGACTTATATTTATGAGATTGTTCCTCATTTAGAAAATAACCTACTCAAGTCCTCACATTTGACTCAATAGGCACAGAGATGAGAACAGCGCTTAAAATAATTCTGCGGAAGAAAAATGCAGTCAAGTCCTCCCAACTTGACAGTCTGCGACTTATATTTATGAGATTGTTCCTCATTTAGAAAATAACCTACTCAAGTCCTCACATTTGACTCAATAGGCACAGAGATGAGAACAGCGCTTAAAATAATTCTGCGGAAGAAAAATGCAGTCAAGTCCTCCCAACTTGACAGTCTGCGACTTATATTTATGAGATTGTTCCTCATTTAGAAAATAACCTACTCAAGTCCTCACATTTGACTCAATAGTCACAGAGATGAGAACAGCGCTTAAAATTATTCTGCGGAAGAAAAATGCAGTCAAGGCCTCCCAACTTGACAGTCTGCGACTTATATTTATGAGATTGTTCCTCATTTAGAAAATAACCTACTCAAGTCTTCACATTTGACTCAATAGGCACAGAGATCAGAACAGCGCTTAAAATAATTCTGCGGAAGAAAAATGCAGTCAAGTCCTCCCAACTTGACAGTTTGCGACTTATATTTATGAGATTGTTCCTCATTTAGAAAATAACCTACTCAAGTCCTCACATTTGACTCAATAGGCACAGAGATGAGAACAGCGCTTAAAATAATTCTGTGGAAGAAAAATGCAGTCAAGTCCTCCCAACTTGACAGTCTGAGACTTATTTATCAGATTGTTCCTCATTTAGAAAATAAACTACTCAAGTCCTCCAATTTGACTCAATAGGCACAGAGATGAGAACAGCGCTTAAAATATTAATTCTGCGGAAGAAAAATGCAGTCAAGTCCTCCCAACTTGACAGTGTGAGACTTATTTATCAGATTGTTCCTCATTTAGAAAATAAACTACTCAAGTCCTCCAATTTGACTCAATAGGCACAGAGATGAGAACAGCGCTTAAAATATTAATTCTGCGGAAGAAAAATGCAGTCAAGTCCTCCCAACTTGACAGTCTGAGACTTATTTATCAGATTGTTCCTCATTTAGAAAATAAACTACTCAAGTCCTCCAATTTTACTCAATAAGCACAGAGATGAGAACAGCGCTTAAAATATTAATTCTGCGGAAGAAAATGCAGTCAAGTCCTCCCAACTTGACAGTCTGAGACTTATATTTATGAGATTGTTCCTCATTTAGAAAATAAACTACTCAAGTCCTCACATTTTACTCAATAGGCACAGAGATGAGAACAGCGCTTAACATAACAATTCTGCGGAAGAAAAATGCAGTCAAGTCCTCCCAACTTGACAGTCTGAGACTTATTTATCAGATTGTTCCTCATTTAGAAAATAAACTACTCAAGTCCTCCAATTTGACTCAATAGGCAGAGATGAGAACAGCGCTTAAAATATTAATTCTGCGGAAGAAAAATGCAGTCAAGTCCTCCCAACTTGACAGTCTGAGACTTATTTATCAGATTGTTCCTCATTTAGAAAATAAACTACTCAAGTCCTCACATTTGACTCAATAGGCACAGAGATGAGAACAGCGCTTAAAATATTAATTCTGCGGAAGAAAAATGCAGTCAAGTCCTCCCAACTTGACAGTCTGAGACTTATTTATCAGATTGTTCCTCATTTAGAAAATAAACTACTCAAGTCCTCACATTGGACTCAATAGGCACAGAGATGAGAACAGCGCTTAAAAAAATAATTCTGCGGAAATAAAATGCAGTCAAGTCCTCCCAACTTGACAGTTTGCGACTTATAATCATGAGATTGTTCCTCATTTAGAAAATAAACTACTCAAGTCCTCACATTTTACCCAATAGGCACAGAGATGAGAACAGCGCTTAACATAATAATTCTGCGGAAGAAAAATGCAGTCAAGTCCTCCCAACTTGACAGTCTGAGACTTATTTATCAGATTGTTCCTCATTTAGAAAGTAAACTACTCAAGTCCTCCAATTTGACTCAATAGGCACAGAGATGAGAACAGCGCTTAAAATACTAATTCTGCGGAAGAAAAATGCAGTCAAGTCCTCCCAACTTGACAGTCTGAGACTTATTTATCAGATTGTTCCTCATTTAGAAAATAAACTACTCAAGTCCTCCAGTTTTACTCAATAAGCACAGAAATGAGAACAGCGCTTAAAATATTAATTCTGCGGAAGAAAAATGCAGTCAAGTCCTCCCAACTTGACAGTCTGAGACTTATATTTATGCGATTGTTCCTCATTTAGAAAATAAACTACTCAAGTACTCACATTTGACTCAATAGGCAAAGAGATGAGAACAGCGCTTAAAATATATATTTTGCGGAAGAAAAATGCAGTCAAGTCCTCCCAACTTGACAGTCTGAGACTTATTTATCAGATTGTTCCTCATTTAGAAAGTAAACTACTCAAGTCCTCCAATTTGACTCAATAGGCACAGAGATGAGAACAGCGCTTAAAATACTAATTCTGCGGAAGAAAAATGCAGTCAAGTCCTCCCAACTTGACAGTCTGAGACTTATTTATCAGATTGTTCCTCATTTAGAAAATAAACTACTCAAGTCCTCCAATTTTACTCAATAAGCACAGAGATGAGAACAGCGCTTAAAATATTAATTCTGCGGAAGAAAAATGCAGTCAAGTCCTCCCAACTTGACAGTCTGAGACTTATATTTATGAGATTGTTCCTCATTTAGAAAATAAACTACTCAAGTACTCACATTTGACTCAATAGGCAAAGAGATGAGAACAGCGCTTAAAATATTTATTTTGCGGAAGAAAAATGCAGTCAAGTCCTCCCAACTTGACAGTCTGAGACTTATATTTATGAGATTGTTCCTCAGTTAGAAAAATGCAGTTATGTCCTCCAAATGAATTGAAACAAATAATAAATAAGAGGAATAAGACACTCAACAACGAGTTATTGGATTTTGATAAACAGGTCATTTCGAATTATCATATCACAAATCAATGGGCTACTATATAGCAAACAAGTGATGACATGTATCTATAAAAGAACGTAAAATTAACAAGAACAAATGAACAAATGAATAATCGCCAGTGCTTTTATTGAAGCGCAGAGCAAACTTCAGAAACAAAGTTACTTGGCATACGTAAAGTTTTCTGTGAGTCAACAAAACTTTGTTTTTACTCGTCGTTCGATGTTGCTTCAGATGCAGAGCCGGAGCTACTCAGCGTTTCAACACTTCTGCGTTCATGGGACTTGATTTCGTTATTGAGGTTGAGTTGTTGAGGCTGACTTTAGCCAGCTCATACATGTGGAGCCACTCATTGTCGTACTTTAGACGGAACAACTCTAAACAAATTGAAAAGTTGTTTATTGGAATTGCGAGAAGACAGTTTGCCTTCATACAAATCTTAACACAGAAGTGCTACAACCCTCCGATTGTATTTATGAACGCTCTTTTATCTAAGAACACTGAAAAATCGGAAAAATGAATCTATACATTTAAAAAAAAACACTTCAAAGTCTCCTTTCGAATGGGTGAAAAGTCGGTGCGAGGTTCTGAGCCCTTCTTATTTTTGCCCTTGGGTGAGAGCATATGCTTCTTGAGCTCTTCTCGGGACCAAAGCATCTTGCTAGCGTTGCGACCCAGCACTTGAGCTGTGCCACCTTCAACCAGAGCTAGATCCTGTCCTGCAGCGGGACCTTTTGGGATCGGTAGAGTGGGATTGCTTTCCTCCTTGAATCTTTTTGCCACGGGAAGCAAAACACCAAGCTTTGCAATTTCGGCAGTCTGAAGAAAAAGAGGCCATTTGTTAAGCGGGCAAAACAATGCTTTCGCCTATTATGTTGACAAAAAATTCAAAGTATCAAATAACATTAATACTAAAGGTCTCACAGTATTAGAATAAAGTAAAATTACTTGCTACGCAACAATAAAAAAAATTGAAACCTTGATACTTAATCCGGTTTTAGATCAAGATTGACATTTACCAATTGCTTCACGGCGTTGGTCGTCATCTGAACTTCCCTGTAATTGCGGTTGCCCAGAGCAGTAACAGCCGGTTTGAACTCCGTTCGTAAGTCTGATCGTAACTCAGTCACGCAGTTAACAATTTTATCGGCTGCATCCATTATCTTATCGGCTGCCTTGATAATTGCCCGTGACGCCTCGATCTCAGCTTTCTTTGCTTGCACATCCCCTACGTCCTCTGGACCAAAAGCTTTGCGTTTTCTGAGTTTTTTTGTGTTCCCTGGGGTTGAAGACATTGCCTTGTAATTACTTTTGCTTGAACCTTGAACAGGTTCGTGTTCAGCTTCTTCAATGTTCCCGTTGTTACTACAATTCAGTTCCCGCGCGCCTGCTGCAGGCGATTCAAGCTCATTCAGCGTCCTTGAGACCTCATCTGGGTTAAGGACCTCACATTCGTTCACCATTTCTAATTCGTTTTCAGCAGCCTCATCTATGCGCAGCTGTTATTCTTGATCAATGTCATCTAAGAGTAGAGTCGGATTATCGTCGTCCAATTTTTGCGATGAGCCCTGTTGTTGAGACGACCCCAACTGAAGTCTCTTCCTTGCTTGTGAACATGGTTGTTCATTGATCAGAATGTGGTTTACATTTTCGTAGAGGGTTAGATCTGGATCATTTTCACGAACAGTTGGAACAAAAGGTGTGTCAATGGCTGTTTTTATTTGCATGCTGACATCCATAGCCAATTTTTCAATGAAAGATTTATGTCCGACTTGTAAAACTGTAGCTTCCCAAATGTTCAACTTCGTTATGGGATGTTTTTCCGGCAGTTTCAGAAACACTTTGTCGTCCATCTAAAGACAATCAAGCTCATGTTGGTAGTTTTTTTCCTACATCTTAGAGACAAAAAATCTTTTTAAAACGACTTTGATAATCATTGGGGTGGCTTCGAATGAAATTAACCATTGCTGACAGCTTTAAGAATCACAACTTTGAAAAATCAAAAGATTATGAAGGTTCAGACTTACGCCTATCTCTACGCGTTCGCATATGTCCAGACAAATGCTGCCATGGAGGGCCCAAACAACACTGCATGTCTGTTTATCGAAGAACATTAACCAGTATCGCCTCTCGAGTTGGTTGCGAGCAATCGCTTGCGCTTGAGAGATGTTACTTCTGCTTGATTGTCCTATACCCCTATTTACCCGCACTGGCAACTTCTGCGTGTTTTCCTGGCAACAAAGGCAGTCTCTACTCGCCAAACCAAAACTGCTCAAGTCCTCCAACTTGACTCAATGGATACAGAGATGAGAACAACGCTTGAAAAATTAACTCTGCGGAAGAAAAATGCAGTCAAGTCCTCCCAACTTGACAGTCTGAGACATGAGATTGTTCCTCTTTTAGAAAATAAACTGCTCAAGTCCTCCAACTTGACTCAATGGGTACAGAGATGAGAACAACGATTAAAATATTAATTCTGCGGAAGAAAAATGCAGTCAAGTCCTCCCAACTTGACAGTCTGCGACTTAAATTTATGAGATTGTTCCTCATTTAGAAAATAAACTACTCAAGTGCTCACATTTGACGCAATAGGCAAAGAGATGAGAACAGCGCTTAAAATATTTATTTTGCGGAAGAAAAATCCAGTCAAGTCCTCCCAACTTGACATTCTGAACTTATCAGATTGTTCCTCATTTAGAGAACAAACTACTCAAGTCCTCCAATTTGACTCAATAGGCACAGAGATGAGAACAGCGCTTAAAATATTAATTCTGCGGAAGAAAAATGCAGTCAAGTCCTCCCAACTTGACAGTCTGCGACTTAAATTTATGAGATTGTTCCTCATTTAGAAAATAAACTACTCAAGTCCTCCAATTTGACTCAATAGGCACAGAGATGAGAACAGCGCTTAAAATAAAAATTCTGCGGAAGAAAAATGCAGTCAAGTCCTCCCAACTTGACACTCTGAGACTTATAATTATGAGATTGTCCCTCATTTAGAAAATAAACTACTCAAGTCCTCAATTTGTCTCAATAGGCACAGAGATGAGAACAGCGCTTAAAATAAAAATTCTGCGGAAGAAAAATCCAGTCAAGTCCTCCCAACTTGACACTCTGAACTTATCAGATTGTTCCTCATTTAGAAAATAAACTACTCAAGTCCTCCAATTTGACTCAATAGGCACAGAGATGAGAACAGCGCTTAAAATATTAATTCTGTGGAAGAAAAATGCAGTCAAGTCCTCCCAACTTGACAGTCTGCGACTTAAATTTATGAGATTGTTCCTCATTTAGAAAATAAACTACTCAAGTCCTCACATTTGACTCAATAGGCACAGAGATGAGAACAGCGCTTAAAATAATAATTCTGCGGACGGAAAATGCAGTCAAGTCCTCCCAACTTGACAGCCTGCGTCATACATTTATGAGATTGTTCTGCGTCATACATTTATGACATTTATGTGTGTGAGTATACGTGTGTGCATGTGTGTGTGCATTTGTATGTGTGCATGTGTGTGTGCTTGTGTATGCTCATGTGTGTGTTTGTGTGTAAGTATGTGTGTGTGCATGTCTTTGTATGTGTGTTTGTATGTGTGTGTATGTCTGTTTGTATGTGTGTGTATGTGTAAATATGTATGTGTATGTGCGCGAGTATGTGTGTGTATGTGCGTGAGTATGTGTGTAAGTATGTGTGTATGTGCGTGAGTATGTGTGTGTATGCGCGTGAGTATGTGTGTGTATGTGTGTTTGTATGTGTGTATATGTGTGTGTGTGTATGTATGTGTGTGAGTATTTGTGTGTGTGTGTGTGAGTATGTGTGTGTGCATGTGTGTGTGCATTTGTATGTGTGCATGTGTGTGTGCATGTCTTTGTATGTGTGTTTGTATGTGTGTGTATGTCTGTTTGTATGTGGGTGTATGTGTAAGTATGTGTGTGTATGTGCGTGAGTATGTGTGGTTATGTGCGTGAGTATGTAAGTGTATGTAAGTTTGTATGTGTGTATGTATGTGTATGTGTGTGTATGTGTATGAGTGTGTATGTATGTATGTGTTTGAGTATGTGTGTGTATGTGTGTGAGTATGTGTGTGTGCATGTGTGTGTGCATTTGTATGTTTTTGCATGTGTGTGCGCATGTGTATGTTAATTTGTGTGTTTATGTGTGTGTGTATGTGCGTGGATATGTGTGTGTATGTCTGTTTGTATGTGTGTGTATGTTTGTGTACGTGTGTGTGTATGTGTAAGTATGTGTGTATGTGTGAATGTGTGTGTTTGAATGTGTGTATGTGTGTGTATGTATGTGCGTGTATATGTGTGTGTGTATGTGTGTGAGTATGTGTGTGTATGTGTGTGTTCATGTGTGTGTGCATGTGTATGTGCATGTGTATGTTCATGTGTGTGTATGTGTGTGTGTATGTGTAGGTATGTGTGTGTATGTGCGTGAGTATGTGTGTGTGTGTGCGTGAGTATGTGTGTGTAAGTATGTGTGTATGTGCGTGAGTATGTGTGTGTATGTGGGTGAGTATGTGTGTTTGTATGTGTGTATATGTGTGTGTATGTGTGTGTATGTATGTGTGTGTATGTGTGTGAGTATACGTGTGTGCATGTGTGTGTGCATTGTATGTGTGCATGTGTGTGTGCATGTGTATGCTCATGTGTGTGTTTGTGTGTGTGTATGTGTGTGTGTGCATGTCTTTGTATGTGTGTTTGTATGTGTGTGTATGTCTGTTTGTATGTGTGTGTATGTGTAAGTATGTGTGTGTATGTGCGCGAGTATGTGTGTGTATGTGCGTGAGTATGTGTGTAAGTATGTGTGTATGTGCGTGAGTATGTGTGTGTATGTGCGTGAGTATGTGTGTGTATGTGTGTTTGTATGTGTGTATATGTGTGTGTGTGTGTATGTGTGTATGTATGAGTGTGTATGTGTGTGAGTATGTGTGTGTGCGCATGTGTGTGTGCATTTGTATGTGTGCATGTGTGTGTGCATGTCTTTGTATGTGTGTTTGTATGTGTGTGTATGTCTGTTTGTGTGTGGGTGTATGTGTAAGTATGTGCGTGAGTATATGTGGTTATGTGCGTGAGTATGTAAGTGTATGTAAGTTTGTATGTGTGTATGTATGTGTATGTGTGTGTGTATGTGTATGAGTGTGTATGTATGTATGTGTGTGAGTATGTGTGTGTGTATGTGTGTGAGTATGTGTGTGCATGTGTGTGTGCATTTGTATGTGTGTGCATGTGTGTGCGCATGTGTATGTTAATTTGTGTGTTTATGTGTGTGTATGTGCGTGGATATGTGTGTGTATGTCTGTGTATGTGTGTGTACGTGTGTGTGTATGTGTAAGTATGTGTGTATGTGTGAATGTGTATGTGTGTGTTTGAATGTGTCTTTGTATGTGTGTGTATGTATATATACGTGTGTATGTGTGTGAATGTATGTGTGTGAGTATGTGTATGTGCATGTGTGTGTGCATGTGTATGTGCATGTTTGTGTATGGGTGTGTATGTGTGTTTGTATGTGTGTGTATGATGTATTTGTATGTATGTGTATGTTTATGTATGTGTATATGTGTGTGTATGTATGTGAGTATTGTGTGTGCATGTGTGTATGGGTGTGTATGTGTGTGTATGTGTGAATATGTAGGTGTGTGTTTGTATGTGTGTCTATTTATGTGTGTGTATGTATGTGTGTGAGTATGTGTATGTGTGTGCGTATGTGTGTGTGCATGTGTGTGTGCATGTGAATGTGCATGTTTGTGTATGGGTGTGTATGTGTGTGTATGTTTGTTTGTATGTGTGTGTATGATGTATGTGTATGTATGTGTATGTTTATGTATGTGTATATGTGTGTGTATGTACGTGAGTTTGTGTGTGTGTGCATGTGTGTGTGTATGTATGTGTGTGAGCATGTGTGTCTGCAAGTGTATGTGTGCATGTGTGTGTTTGTGTGTGTGTATTTGTGTATGTGCATGAGTATGTGTGTGTATATGTGCGTTTGTATGTGTGTGTTTATGTGTGTGTGTATGTTTAAGTATGTGTGTGTATGTGTGAATGTGTATTGTGTGTATGTGTGTGTTTGTATGTGTGTTTATTTATGTGTGTATGGGTGTGTATGTGTGTGTGTATGTGTACATATGTGTGTTTGTGTGTGTGTATGTATGTGTGTATGTGTGTGAGTATGTGTGTGTGCATGTGTATGTGCATGTGTATGTGCATGTTTGTGTATGGGTGTGTATGTGTGTTTGTATGTGTTTATGTGTGTGTATGTATATATATGTGTGTATGTGTGTGTACGTATGTGTGTGAGTATGTGTAAGAGTATGTGTGTGTGCATGTGTATGTGCATGTGTGTGTGCATGTGTATGTGCATGTTTGTGTATGGGTGTGTATGTGTGTTTGTATGTGTGTGTATGATGTATTTGTATGTATGTGTATGTTTATGTATGTGTATATGTGTGTGTATGTATGTGAGTATTGTGTGTGCATGTGAGTATGTGTGTGTATGTGTGTTTGTATGTGTGGGTTTATGTGTGTGTGTATGTTAAAGTATGTGTGTGTATGTGTGAATATGTATGTGTGTATGTGTGTGTTTGTATGTGTGATAATTTATGTGTGTATGGGTGTGTATGTGTGTGTATGTGTATATATGTGTGTTTGTGTGTGAGTATGTGTGTGTGCATGTGTATGTGCATGTGTGTGTGCATGTGTATGTGCATGTTTGTGTATGGGTGTGTATGTGTGTTTGTATGTGTGTGTGTGTATGATGTATGTGTATGTGTTTGTATGTTTATTTATGTGTATTTATGTGTGTACGTATGTGAGTATTGTGTGTGCATGTGTGTGCATGTCTATGTGTGTGCATGTGTGTATGGGCGTGTATGTGTGTGTATGTGTGTTTATGTATGTGTGTGTATGCATGTGTGTGAGTATGTGTATGTGTGTGAGTATGTGTGTGTGCATGTGTATGTGCATGTGTGTGTGCATGTGTATGTGGATGTTTGTGTATCGGTGTGTATGTGTGTGTATGTGTATGTATGTGTATGTTTATGTATGTGTATAAGTGTTTCTATGTATGTGAGTATGTGTGTGTGCATGTGTGTGTATGTATGTGTGTGTATGCGTTTGAGTATGTGTGTGTGCATGTGTGTCTGCATGTGTTTGTGTGTGTGTGTATTTGTGTATGTGCGTGAGTATGTGTGTATGTGTGTTTGTATGTGTGTGTTTATGTGTGTGTATGTATGTGTGTGTGCATGTGTGTGTGCATGTGTATGTTCATGTGTGTGTGTGTTTATGTGTGTGTATGTCTGTTTGTATGTGTGTGTATGATGTATGTGTATGTTTATGTATGTGTATATGTGTGTGTATGTATGTGAGTATGTGTGTGTGCATGTGTGTGTATGGGTCTGTTTGTGTGTATGCGTGAATGTGTATGTGTGTTTGTATGTGTGTTTATGTATGTGTGTGTATGTGTGTGTGTATGTGTATATATATGTGTGTATGTATGTGTGTGAGTATGTGTGTGTGCATTTGTATGTGCATGTTTGTGTATGGGTGTGTATGTGTGTTTGTATGTGTGTATGTGTGTGTATGTATATATATGTGTGTATGTGTGTGTGTACGTATGTGTGTGAGTATGTGTAAGAGTATGTGTTTGTGCATGTGTATGTGCATGTGTGTGTGCATGTGTATGTGCATGTTTGTGTATGGGTGTGTATGTGTGTTTGTATGTGTGTGTATGATGTATTTGTATGTATGTGTATGTTTATGTATGTGTATATGTGTGTGTATGTATGTGAGTATTGTGTGTGCATGTGAGTATGTGTGTGTATGTGTGTTTGTATGTGTGTGTATGATGTATGTGTATGTATGTGTATGTTTATGTATGTGTATAAGTGTTTCTATGTATGTGAGTATGTGTGTGTGCATGTGTGTGTATGTATGTGTGTGTATGCGTTTGAGTATGTGTGTGTGCATGTGCGTCTGCATGTGTTTGTGTGTGTGTGTGTATTTGTGTATGTGCGTGAGTATTTGTGTATGTGTGTTTGTATGTGTGTGTTTATGTGTGTGTATGTATGTGTGTGTATGTGTGTGCGCATGTGTGTGTGCATGTGTATGTTCATGTGTGTGTGTGTGTGTTTATATGTGTGTATGTCTGTTTGTATGTGTGTGTATGATGTATGTGTATGTTTATGTATGTGTATATGTGTGTGTATGTATGTGAGTATGTGTGTGTGCATGTGTGTGTATGGGTCTGTTTGTGTGTATGCGTGAATATGTATGTGTGTTTGTATGTGTGTTTATGTATGTGTGTGTATGTGTGTGTATGTGTATATATATGTGTGTATGTATGTGTACGTATGTGTGTGAGTATGTGTAAGAGTATGTGTGTGCATGTGTATGTGCATGTGTGTGTGCATGTGCATGTTTGTGTATGGGTGTGTATGTGTGTTTGTATGTGTGTATGATGTATTTGTATGTATGTGTATGTTTATGTATGTGTATATGTGTGTGTATGTATGTGAGTATTGTGTGTGCATGTGAGTATGTGTGTGTATGTGTGTTTGTATGTGTGTGTTTATGTGTGTGTATGTTAAAGTATGTGTGTGTATGTGTGAATGTGTATGTGTGTATGTGTGTGTTTGTATGTGTGATAATTTATGTGTGTGTGGGTGTGTATGTGTGTGTGTATGTGTATAAATGTGTGTTTGTGTGTGTATGTATGTGTGTATGTGTGTGAGTATGTGTGTGTGCATGTGTATGTGCATGTGTGTGTGCATGTGTATGTGCATGTTTGTGTATGGGTGTGTATGTGTGTTTGTATGTGTGTGTGTGTATGATGTATGTGTATGTGTGTGTATGTTTATTTATGTGTATTTATGTCTGTATGTATGTGAGTATTGTGTGTACATGTGTATGTGTGTGCATGTCTATGTGTGTGTGTATGGGCGTGTATGTGTGTGTATGTGTGTTTATGTATGTGTGTGTATGCATGTGTGTGAGTATGTGTATGTGTGTGAGTATGTGTGTGTGCATATGTATGTGCATGTGTGTGTGCATGTGTATGTGCATGTTTGTGTATCGGTGTGTATGTGTGTGTATGTGTGTTTGTATGTGTGTGTATGATGTATGTGTATGTATGTATATGTTTATGTATGTGTATAAGTGTTTCTATGTATGTGAGTATGTGTGTGTGCATGTGTGTGTATGTATGTGTGTGTATGCGTTTGAGTATGTGTGTGTGCATGTGTGTCTGCATGTGTTTGTGTGTGTGTGTGTATTTGTGTATGTGCGTGAGTATGTGTGTATGTGTGTTTGTTGTGCGTGTTTATGTGTGTGTATGTATGTGTGTGTATGTGTGTGTGCATGTGT